>NC_058103.1:70529772-70832803 GCF_020171115.1 Neogale vison
AATCTGGCTGGAAAATATGACCCCAATGACATTAAGAGGGCATTCACCTGCTGGGTTTCCCTGGATCCACCACAAATCCAACTGGGGTGAACAAAAATACAATCGTCAGGACAACTTCTGGATAGATGGGTGAATTCCATGCCTAGAGAATAGAGCACAAATATCAGTCATCTGTTTTGTGGCAGATACCATGAGGGGTATATGCCCCTTGTCTGTGCTGTAGGACAATTCATACAGGGGAAAGAGTGTGGGCTTTGTAGCCATCTTGCCCTGAGTTCAAATCTTGTTCTTCCCCATCTGGGTTACTTGATTTTAGAACTTCATCTGCAAAAAAATAATACCTAGCTCATAGAGTAGTTATGAAATTTGGACATAATACATGTAAAGTTTCTAACATAGGGCCTAGAACATAGTAGGGGCTCAATAAAGAGTAACTCTTATTCCCAATACCGTCCTCAAAAAAACCTCTAAAGTTCTTAACAGAGTTAATAGGGAAATAGGCTCCAGGTGGTAATATTTTTTTTTTTATTATTTTTATGGAACACCGCTACTTTATAATACACAGGATTCATCTTTGGAGACATGACAGATAATTTTTAGAGAATTGGAAAAAAGATTAATTGTTTAGTCTAAATATCCTACACTATTAC
Organism: Neogale vison; assembly: GCF_020171115.1. Lineage (NCBI taxonomy): Eukaryota > Metazoa > Chordata > Mammalia > Carnivora > Mustelidae > Neogale > Neogale vison. Next base: position 70,530,423 of record NC_058103.1, read on the forward strand.
TCTTTTTTTTTTTTTTAAGATTTTATTTATTTATTTGAGAGAGAGACAGGGAGAGAGAGCATGAGTGAGGAGAAGGGCAGAGAGAGAAGCAGACTCCCCATGGAGCTGGGAGCCCGATGCGGGACTCGATCCCGGAACTCCGAGATCATGACCTGAGCCGAAGGCAGTCGTCCAACCAACTGAGCCACCCAGGCGTCCCTACACTATTACTCTTAAAACCATCTACAGTCTCTTTTCCCAAATATATTAAATGAATTCCTGAAATTTTGAAAGATTTAACCTTGACAATATAAGTTACTCATCAGGTCTCCCCCAACCAAAAAATTTTTCCCATCAGTCCTAATGTGAAATGCACAAAAGATCATAAACAACTTTTTTTCTCCAAAACTGTCTAGCACCAAATATTTATCAAGCCTTAATGAAACTTTTATCAGGCCTATTAATAAAGCATTTTTATCAATAATTTGAATTCCATTCTTACAAGTATCATAATCTCACAAATGGGTTTGAGGTAGATGAGAAAGCCCATCTTAGAGCTCCTGATGATGTGCCCAGCAGGGGAGACAGCATTGGTTCTTGTTAAGCAACCACCTCCTCGAGTGGAAATTCATCCAGGTCATCATGAGTCCTGCTATCTTTAGGATTTGTGGATTAGAATGGGAAGTTATATGGCCACATATTTAAACTTAAGCAGGAATCGATTCAGAAGACGTTAGCTTCAGTTTCTGAATAGAGGCTCTGTTGATGTGGCTGTGTGTACTGGGAGTGGTGGCAGAATCCTGTTAGAAGGGTGTTAAATAGTTTTCTCAGCTTCTCGAGGAGTGTTGCTGCTTTGGGGCTCTAGCATGCAACTGCGTTGAGTAATTGATGTCTTCTTATAGCTCACAAAAAGCTTTTCCAACTCTTAAATTGCCTTATTAAGAATATGTGTCACACATTCCAGAGCAATCAGAACCCAGAAAATCTGTATTAGTTTCTTAAGACATCGACTCTTTTATCTTTAAAAAAATGTATACATAATATCTTCACTTAGTTAAAAACCAAAAATGTATATAAAAATAGAGAATCCCTCTCTCTCCTCCCCATTTTCCATATGTTTTCCAGGTCCTACTCTAACGCACCATCATAAGTAACCACTGTGTTTGCATACAAAAACAAATACACATTCATATTATTCTTATCTCTCCATTTTAACACAGGAGGTAGCACATTTTACATACTGTTCTGAACCTTGGTTTTTTTCACTGAATATATCATGGAGATTTTCTTATAACATAATATACATTACATATTTTCTGTGTTAGTCTGGGTCCTGTGAGAAGTAGATGCCAAGATAGTATTCATCATGAAAAGCCTGTAAGGAATGTGGGAAAAGGGTGTACGGTAGTTGTCAGATCACAGTACAAGTCTGATTCTGAGTGAAGAAGACAGAAGGAAAGTTGGATGGGTGTGTCCTTACCAGACTGGTGTAATCCAGTCTGGTAAGAATGTCAGAGAGCCCTTGGCCATAGTCACCCATCAGAGTCTCCAGTCTCCCAGGAATGTCCCTGACGCACTGGGTTGTGATCTGGAAGCAGCCAGGGATAGCATGGACTCCTGGGAAACATCGAGATAAATTTCAGAGTGCAGCAGATGGGGCCTCAGTTAGTTATGACCCCTAGAGTGAGAGGTCTGCAAGGCACTTTAATATTAGGTAAGCTGTCTTTTTTTTCCAAAAACCTTCCATTTACATCTTGCTCTCCAGAACTGGGTCATACAGTTTTCCCTATGTGGGAAGGAAGCTGGGGAATTGTGTAATTGAGCACGCTGTTGGGGGCAGAGAATACTAAGTCACAAAATAACAGGGTACCATGAGCAAGGAACACAAGGCCAGTTGGTGTCAGTGACTGTCACACATTTAATAAAACTTTGTCAGATGAATTAATGAAGGTTTTAGGAGCCTGGCATTAGAGAGCCACAACACCTTCAGGGCTTCTTCTTGAAATAATGTACCTTACCGGCGGCCACCTCAGTCTGTGTATTTCCTCCAATGAAAGGGAGAAGAGCAAAAGCAAAACAAAACAAAGTAAAACAAACACCCCCTTCCCCCCAAAATACAATAAACTGAGTTTAAAAATTTTTTATTTATTATTATTTTTTAAAAGTCTATTTATTTACTTGAGAGAGAGAGCACAGAGAAAGAGGGAGAAGCAGACCCCCGCTGAGCTGGGAACCCAACACAGTACTTGATCCCAGGACCCTGGGATCATGACATGAGCCATAGGCAGACACTTAACCAACTGAGCACCCAGGTGCCCCTAAACTGGTTTAAAACTTTAGCTTTCCCAAAGCATTTCCACTCTTACCCTCAGTTTCTACATCTCTAGGTTTCTACATCAGACACTTTTCATTACTGTTTCCGAGAATCTTGTCTGTATTGATAAATTCAGGCAATAGATCAACATCCTTTGAATTAATAGGATAGGATAGATTTGAATCCAAACTCCCCCAAATAACCTCCAGAACCCTCTAGCCTCAATGCCCCTCACTGTCCTACTTGAGATTCTGTTCCAGCTACACTGACTTCTTCCCATTTTGAGGGTTTTTGCATATGGCGTCCCCACTGCCAGGAATAGTTTTTTTTGTGCTTTTTGGATCCAGTTCCAACCTGTGCGCATTGTTGGGAGACACTTCCTCACACCAATAAATGAGCGATGCTGTGTGGACGCCGGCTGGGTTTCCTATAATGCAACTCAGTTCTGACACAACTGACTCAGAAATAGCAGCGATTCCACTGGTGGAGGGCTCAGTCTTTCCAAACTGCCCCACCCCCACTGCAGATGCCAGTCGCAAGCCCAGGCTGTCATCTGTGCCTCTCACTGTCCACCATAGATCAGAGATTCCAGTGGCCCCCACCTTGGATTTGATTAATTTGCCAAAGCAGCTCTCAGAACACAGGTAATCATTTTACTTACTAGAACATTGGTTTATGGATTATTATGAAAGGCTATAACTTAGGAACAACCAGATGGGAGAGATGCACAGGGAAAAGTGTAGGGGAAAGGCTCAGAGTTTCCACGCCCTCTCTAGGCGGGCCACACTCCTAGTACCTCCACCTGCTCACCAGCCAGAAACTTTCTGAACCCTGCCCTGGGATTTCATAGCAGCTGCATGACATAGGCAAGACGGATCAAGTCATTCACTATTGGCAATTGATTTAACCTCCAGACCCCCTCTCCTTCTTGCGGGTTGGGGGGTGCGACTGAAAGTTCCAACCTAACAATCGCTCAGTTATTTCCTCAAGGTAACCCGCCGCCACCCTTAGGTGATCTTGGGACTTGTCCAGCCTACTCATTAACATAACAAAGGCATTAAAAAAATTTATTTATTTATTTGACAGAGAGAGATCACAAGTAGGCAGAGAGGCAGGCAGAGAGAGAGAGAGAGAGAGAGAGGAAAGCAGGCTCTCTGCTCAGCAGAGAGCCCGATGCGGGGCTCGATCCCAGGACCCTGGGACCATGACCCGAGCCGAAGGCAGCGGCCTAACCCACTGAGCCACCCAGGCGCCCCACAAAGGCATCTTTTTCACCCTCAAACTCGTATCTCTCTTCTTTCTTCCTTCCTCCCTCCCTCCCTCCCTTTCTTTCTACCTTTCCCCCTCCTACTTTGTACACTTGTTAATTCCAGTTGATGGGGAAAACTCGCACTCTAAGATGGCCGACCAAACGAGCAAGGCAGTTCCGCCCCTGTCTCAAAGCCCTTCCGGGTTCTTTCCTACCCCGTTTCCCGCGTGCATGAAAAGTACCGAGTATGCGGAAGTAAAAAGATACAAATTTCCCTCTGTGCTAAAGCTCAGGGCTCAGACCTTCGGACAGCAACATCCTCCGAGCCCACCGGTGTTCAATAAACAGCCGAGCCGCGGAAGTCTCCCAGTGCCGCTTGGTTCTTCCGCCAGGATCCAGTCTGGGTGCCGTAACACAGTAAGTAGCGCGGGTGTCTTCCATAGACTTCTTAAAATTCTTTTGAAGCAAGGAAGAGACATTTTACGCATAAAAAGGTCGCGATTCTGAGAGATTTTGGCCCAACTTTCCCTGTCTAGTCCGTGGCAAAGTCTTATTAAATATAGGCAGTAGAACATGGTATTAAGAATATGAACTTGAAGGTGATACTCCCCAAGGTTGGATTCCCAGCTCTTCTTATTCACTGCATATCCTTAAATAATAAATTAACTTCTCTAAGCCTGAGTTTCCTTCTTGAAATGAAAATAATGCTAGGGGAGCCTGGGTGACTCAGTCAGTTAAGCAACTGACTGTTGATTGCAGCTCAGGTCGTGATACCAGGGTTGTGGGATCGAGCCCTGAATCAGGCTCCACATTCAGCTCAAAGTCAGCTTGTTCTCTCTCCCTTTGCTACTCCTCGTGCTTGCTTGCTCTCTCTCTCTCTCAAATAAATAAATAAAATCTTTTTTTAAAAAAGTATAATGTTAATACTTCCTTATTAGGATCTTCTTCAAATACTGGCATGCAGCCTAATGCCCAGTATTAGGGATGTATTGGCTGCTCACCAAACAGAAACTGGTATTACTGAATATTCTGTCTCTTCAGGCCAGTTGGCTCCAGGATGTCCTAACTCCCCTCAGATTGGTGTGCTGATGGTAGTGTAGATAGGACTAAGATGTTAGGAAGCAGACACAGGGGTAGTAGTGGAAACCGGCTTGAAGCAGGAAAGGACCACCATGTGTAAATTCATTAATTGTTGGGTCCACTGGGTGGAGAACTAAGTTTCCTTTTATTACAAACCCTGCTTGGGTCTTTTAACCCGCCAAAAGTGCAGAATGTGTGACACTGGCCAGGTTTTTTGGGGGGAGGGGGGTTCCACCTTGAACAGGTCTATAATAACGAATCTCCACTGTTCAAACTTGGACCACTTCCCAGGTGACAGCATTTCTGTGTAGTTGGATATTTTCAAATACTCTTGGAAAGGAGATTTCACATTTCCTTGAATAATACCAGAAACTCCTAGCAAAATACCAATTATTTTTGAAGCGGGAGAGGTAGGTTCTTGTCTCAAGGAGTCGAAGAATGAATATCCTGGACAAAGGACAGTGAATAAAGAGACAAAAGTTTAAATAAGGATACAGAAAACGCTGGACCCTACAGGGTCGCCACTGAGGGCATTTAAAGTCGGTCTTCAATAGAAAGCTAACCTGGGAACTTAAATTCTTTTAGCATTTCTATTGGTAACACCATTGAACAGGGACTAGTGATCACACCTTCTATGGCTTACTTCCATTTTAGGGTCTGGGTATTCTTTGTTGGTCACAAGTGATTATCATAAAAAAAGACACCAACCCTGCAGGTGCAGAGCAGGATGCTTAGGTTTGCTCCCTTATCTCTTGTTTCCCAGCACCTCCACATTTTTGAGATTTCTGTGATTCTGATCACAGGGCTCACTATCTACCTCTCTCTTTCTAGCCCAGTCTGTCCCTTACTCAATTTCTACCAAGGTGCCTCTGATTTTCTTCATCACCTGCCTGGATTTTGTAGACCAGAATAACCTGCTGAAGATCTCTGGGTAACTTCTTATTATGGAGTTCAGGGGCAACCCCCCCCCCCTTTCCCTTTATGGAGGTCAGGCTTAAAGGTTGTATCTGACTATTGGACGCTAGTGTTACTGAGAAAAGAATGCAGGGTTTGCAACTCATCTCCAGCGCGGCAGCACTTGTGAGAGGCACCTGTGGGCCCGTGACATTGATTTCTATGAATTGTTTTATTCTTGTCGGAATCGATCCATCAGCCAGTGGCCACCTCATCCTTGGATGTGACTTTATCATGTTTCCATCTTCTCACTTCTCTGTAGCCCTCCAGCCTGTCAGGAAGAAACAGGTTACCTTGGAGACAAGATGTTTGGAAAATGTATGAAAGCACTACCTCTGATTCAGTTATTAGGTATCTTATGGGATTCTCTATGCTTAATTTATAAATCCTTTAGAAAGGATTGGTAATGAATTTCAGAATGGAGGATTTTTTTTCTTTTTCTTTTTTTTAGACATGGAGATATGTATATCCAAGGAAGTTTTAAAAATCTTTCTTTCTTTCTTTTTTTTTTTTTTAAACAATAAGGTGAACAATTGCCTGGGTTGCCCTGAATATCCCTGTTAGTGCAAAGAAGAAAGAAATAGATGAAAGGACCTCTCAAGGTTCCTTTCAGTTCTAAGAGCTCAAAAAAAAATAAGTTTACACAGTGACAGAAGCCTATGTAAGTTTAGACTGTTTTATTCTACTATTTTGCTAAATACTATAAGCCACAATTTTTTTATATAGACAAAAGGTAAATTAAACAAAATTATGTGTTTAAGCACGTTTTACTATTATAGTTTCTCTTTGTGGAAATACACGTATAGGACTTTGGTAATGTATGTTATTAAACATGCAGATATACTTCCTCTATAGGTAGACATCATTCTTGCCACACTTCTGACCTCACAAGCTGTTCTTTTGTCCTCGCTCTCCTTCTAAGAGGTGACTTTTCCCCCCAGTGCTTGTGTATTCACAACTGACAAGCAGCCATTTTCCAGAATTAGAGACTTTTCAGAGTCAAATGCTTCTAGAACCATAAATATCAGACAGTGGCTACATTCCAAGAATTTCCTGGCATGATAAAAGGAGGGTCAAGCTTTCTACTACAGACAGTGTTGTTTATACAGCCCAGGGAATGCCTAAGTTAACTCTGCTTCTGCAAGGGGTTTGACCCTGTAGGCTGTAAACTATTAACCACCGTGTTCCTTGAACCACAAGGAATAAGCACAGATCTCATTAGGGAGCTTTGAGCTTTAATTCTTGTCATTGAGTCTGCAATTGACCCTACTGGGTGTTCCATTCAGTACTTCAAAGTAAGGTCGTTAACAGCCAAGGGTGAAGGGCCTGTGCCATGATCTCCTTAAATAAGTGACTTGAGCTGAAATGCGGAGCCATGGGAACTTCTCACCTACCTTTATAATGGATACTTTGGTGGAAGCTGAAGCCCTACAATTTTCTCTATAGTCTGCATCTTTGTTCATGCCAAAGGCATTTAATCTCTTTTCAAAATTACTTTTACTGAGATGAAAAAAAAAAAAAAAAGACTGCATCAGAAGGAGGAATTCAGTTCCATCCAATGAATTAAGGTGGTATACTTTCTGCAGACTTTATTGTTTCCCACTGCTAAAAAGAAGAGAGAGGAGGCTGCATTATTCAGGGAGCACTCTGTGTGCTTGGTGGACACTGTATAGGGCATCTTACATAACTCCCCAGCAGTCTTCACAGAACATGGTTAGTTACATTCTATCTGTCCATCTTAGAGGTGGGTAAATGGAGTCCTAGGATAATTGAAAGTTGGAAGACCTAGAATTAAGTCTACTTAAGCCCACAGCCAAGCTCCTTCTACTAAACCACACTGCCACAATTAGCTTGCAGAGCTGTCTGTGTCCAAAGACCATATCCACTTTCCTCTCTCTTTTCTTCTTGCCTCCTCTCTTTCTCCTTTTCCTTTCTTTCATTGTCTCTATTTTGTTTACCAAATATTTCAACCATACTAAAAGACTAGAAAATGATATATCAGATATCCATGTACTGCCTAATGCCAGAGTTCATAAATGTTAATATTTTTTATATTTACTTTAGATTTTAAAAATATAATCAAAATATTACATATCTAATTAAAGGCACCTCATCTCATTCCTTGCTCATCATTCTTATAGATTATAATATAGATATTATCCTAAAGTTAGTATGAATCCTTCCAGTTCATTTTTATATTGTTAAAACATAATGTATTTATCCAGAAACTATATAAGTTATCCAGAAACTACATAATGTATTTATCCAGAAAATATGCATCCAAAATGCATATTTTTCAGTGTTTAGTATTATTTTGTAAGATTTAAAGTTTTATATAGTGATGCTATACAGTATGAATGTCTTACAGTAGCCTTTAAAAAATCAATTATTCTTTAGAGATCTTTTCCATGTAAGTATAGTTCTAGTTCATTTATAAATACATAATAATTATGTAAGCATACAATACATAAATATTCAATTATAAGTTTATCCACTCCCTTTTGGATGTCCATTCAGATTATTTATAGTATTTTCCCATTACAAGTGACAGACAATGAATTCCTTCTACATGATTGCTTATGCCCCTGTTGAAGTTCCTCTAGGATCTCCTAAAACTGGATTTGTTGATAATAGGCAGTGCATTTCTTTAACTTTACCAGAGATTGCCAGATGACCTCACAAAGTGTTGTAGTGATAAAAATAGCATACACTACAATGTATGAGAATTTGCATGTTTCCTTATTCTAGCAAATTATTAGTCTTATCAGACATCTTAATTGTTCTTAATCTTCAGGATATGAAATAGAATTTTATGTATTTAAATGTGTTTCCTTAAACATAAAAATGTGTTTTGTAAATTTATTTTATTTTTTAAAGTTTTTAAATTTTAATTTCCATATAGTTAACATTCAGTGTTACATTAGTTTCAGGTGTATAATACAGTGATTCAACAGTTCCATGCATCACCCTGTGTTCATCACAAGTGCACTCCTTAATCCTCATCACCTATTTCACCCCTCCCCCCACCCCCTCCCTCTGGTAACCATCAGTTTTTTCTTTAGACTTAAGAGTTTGTTTTTTTGGTTGGTCTTTCTCTCTCTCTCTTCTTCGACCTTTGCTCTTTTGTTTTGTTTCTTAAATTCCACATATAAGTGAAATCATAGGGTGTTTGTCTTTCTCTGACTTATTTTGTTTAGCACTACACTTTCTGGCTCCATCTATGTTTTTGCAAATGGCAAGACTTCACTCTTCTTTATTGTTGAGTAATATTTTATTATATATTTATTCTATTTTATATTATATTATTATATATTTATTAATTATTATATATTATATAATAAATGTGATATATCACATTAAATATATGTAAGTACATATATATTTATATATAAGTATACTTATATATTATATATTATAAATGTGCTATATCACATTAAATATATATAAGTATAAGTATATATAAGTGTACTTATATATTATATATAATAAATGTGATATATCACATTAAATGTATATAAGTATATATACTTATATATGTACATATATATGTGTGTATATATATCACTTATATATAAGTATATATATACTTATATATATTTAATGTGATATATCACATTTATTATATATAATATATATGTATATATAAGTATATATATGCTTATATACATTTAATGTGATATATCACATTTATTATATAATATATAATAATGTGTATATATATATATTATATCACATCTTCTTCACCCATTCATCTATCGATGGACACTTGGGCTGTTCCCTTTAATTGGCTATTGTAGATATTGTTACAATAAACATAAGGGTGCATGTATCCCTTTGAATTAATGTTTTTGTATTTTTTGGATAAGTAGCCAGTAGTGGGATTACTGGATCATAGAGTAGTTTTATTGAACATAAAAAATACTTAACAGTTTTTCATAAACATGGTGTCTTTTCTCCACTTACCTGCTCATACATTTTGCTAATTTTTTTTTCTTTTGGCTTATTTACCTTTTCTTACTTATTTATGGTTCTTTAACTATTTTGGATATACTCTTTGATAAGGAATACATAATGCCAATGTCTTCTGTTTTGTTGCTTGTATTTTCACTTTGTTCATGATGTTATTTGTCATACAGAAAATTTTAATTTCAATATACTCAAACTTATCAAAACAGTGTTTTGGGTTTTCTTGTGTTTTGTTTAAGAAATAATTTTCAGGGGCACCTGGGTTGCTCAGTTGTGTAAGCCTTTGCCTTCAGCTCCAGTCATGATCTCAGGGACCTGGGATTGAGCCCCACATCGGGCTCTGCTCAACAGGGAGCCTGCTTTCCCCCACCCGCTGGCTGTCTCTCTTCCTACTTGTGATCTCTGTCTGTCAAATGGATAAATAAAATCTTAAAAAAAAATAATTTTCAATCCCAATGGTATGAGGCTATTTTAATATTTTCTTTTAAAATTTACATTTTTTCAAACCTTACCAAGGATAAAGTTTAGAGAGACCATCACTCTGTCTAGAATTGTTTTTGGCTTTTTTGTTTGTTTTATATAAAGTGAGACCAGGTTCTGACTTTATTTTTTTCCACATGCCTAGCCCTCATTCTGGCACATATCATTCAGAAGTTGGTCTTTTCCACAATAATTTGTACTGCCTCCTCTGTCCTACATAAAGAGAGCTGTTGCTCTGCACAACTCCAGGGGGCATCATTCACAACATATGCTATGTGAATGGCACAGCCTTAGAACACATAGAATATAATGTAAATGCTGTCCCTTGGAGCTATGGAATGTGACAGCCCTGTATAAATATCTGATATATATGATTGCTTGTGTATTAGTTTCCCAGGGTTGCCAAAACAAATTATCACAAACTACATGGCTTAAAACAAAAAATATATTATCTCAGTTGTGGGGGTGACCTAAACACCTAAATCAAGGTGTTGGTAGGGCCATATTATCTCTATGGTTCTGGAGGAGGATACTTCCTCATTTCTCCCTAACTTTTGGTGTATTCCAGCAATCTTGGCATTTTGTGTAGCAATTTCTGCCTCCATCATCACGTGGTATTCTCTCCTGACTGTCTCCTGTCCTCACATGACCTTCTGGTAGAAACACTGGTTATTGGCTTAGGTCCCAGCCCAGTCCAGTGTGCCCTCATTTTGACTATTTACATCTGCTGGCTATTTCAAATAAGTTTATATTCTGAAGTTTGTAGGGGAGCACTGTTCAACTCTGTGTAGTTTGTTTTGCTGCAATTTCTATGTTGTTGTCTTATTTAATCTACATCTGTGCCCAAACTACCTTACCAAATTATTGTGGCTTAATGGTAAGTCTTTACATAAGGTAGAATGAGTCCTCAGCTGTCTCTAATATTATTCTTCAAACATTTCTTGGCTTTTCTGTGTTCTTAAAAATCTATGATACCCCTTTTTGAAATCTTTGGTTGAATTTTCAGATTAATTTGGGAAGATTTGGCATGTTTATGATAGTATAGATAAATAGCTCCATTTATTTAGACCTATCTTCTTGAACTAATTTCCTCCATACATGTTTTCCACATTTTTTTGCTTATTTTTTCCTTTACATACCTAATGGTAATTCTTTCTTTAATGAGTGGAATATTTCTTATTAGTTGTTGCAAGTATTCAGGAATGCAGCTGTTCTTTGTGTGTTTATCTTATATCTAGTAGCATTGTTGAATTCTCTTATTAATTCTCACCATTTATCTCCAGAGTCTCTCTGATTTGCTATATAGAAAATCCTACTGCCTGTAGAGAATAATTTTGTTTTTCCTTTGAATCCTGATAATTATTTCCATTTTAACTTATCTTTCTTCAGTGCCTGGGACTTCAAGGAAGTTTCGTATAGAAATAGTGACAGCAAACATTATTTTCTTGACTCTCATACATTTTTACAAAAATATTTTGCTCCCCAGAGATTTTGTGCTGTCATAGTAATGATCATGATCAAGACTTTATGTTGTTTATCTTTAAGTTCTCCCTCCCCCAGCCCTTCTCAACTATCCCAATTTACAGAATCAGTTATATTTAATTCTCTACAAACAATTTCAGAAATATATGATAGGGCACGTTTCCAGCATTTGGTGAATTGGGAATTACATGTTGTCCTGAGTCTGTATGAAAGCCTCTGACCCTCTGTCTTTCTTCTAAAACCTTTGTTTCCTGAGACACAAACTGTTGGGAATTGATACTTGCCCAAGTCCTCTCATTCTGGGTCTGGTGTCCTGTTACTTTTGTCAATTCCTCCTTCAGAGGGGATAGACTAAGGTTATAGTCCTACCTTTAATCAGCATCATTTTCTGCAACCTGGATACTATTACCCATGGCACTCATTTGGCTACACATTTCCTTAGTGACTAGACTAGTAGTTACCAGCTATAACTTTTTCATCTGTAATATACCAGAATATTAAGAATAGTGAATCACTATGACAGTAAATAGCTATGGATGAATAGCTACTGGCAGGGAAGTAGGAGTATCAAAATCTCTGGAGAACAAAGAATAGCTTAGTAAAATGCCCCCAGTCTGCCCAGTTAATTCTAATATGCTACTGACTTCTTCTTTCATTTTGGGATCATTGACCTTGAGGTACTTATTTCCTAGTTTTACCCACTGAGTCAGAGTCCTTCAGTAGAAAACCTGAATTAATCAGATAGAGCCGAGTTCTCTGTGCCTCTCTAGATGCTGTGATGGGGAACGGCAGATCATTTCCCTTTTCCCCTCACCAAGCGTATACCTGATAGAGTCCATCTCTTCTTGGATTTGGTGTTTGTTTGTTTCAAGTTTTTATTTAAATTCTAGTTAGTTGACATATAGCATAATATTGGTTTCCTATTGGTTTCAGGAGTACAATTTAGTGATTTGTCACTTACATATAACATCTAGTGCTCATCACAAATGCCCTCCTTAATATCCATCACCCATTTAGCCCATTCCCCAACTCACCTCCCCTCCAGCAACCCTCAGCTTGTTCTCTATATTTAAGAGTCATCTATGGCCTTCCTCCATCTCTCTTTCTCTCCCCACCCCATTCCCTTATGTTCATCTGTTTTGTTTCTTAAATTCCACATATGAATGAAATCATATGCAGTCAAATGCTCTAACCTTGAGCTATACCCTCAAGTGAAATCATATGGTATTTGACTTTCTCTGACTGGGTTAATTTGCTTAGCATAATACATTCTAGCTCCATCTATATCATTGCAGGTGGCAATATTTCATCATTTTTGATGGCTGAGTAATATGCCACTTCTTTATCCATTCCCCAGTTGGTGGATGTTTGGATTCTTTCTACAGTTTAGCTGTTGTTGATAATGCTGCTACAAACTTCAGGGTGCATGTGCCCTTTTGAATCAGTATTTTTATATCCTTTGGGTAAATACCTAGTAGTGCAATTGCTGGGTCATAGGGTTGTTTATCTTCAACTTTTTGAGGAAACTCCATACTCTTTTCCAGAATGGCTGCATCAGTTTGCATCCCCACCAATAGCATAAGAGGTTTCCCTTTTTTCTGCACCTTCATCCTTATCTGCTGTTTTCTCTGTTGTTAAATTTAGCCATTCTGACAGGTGTGAGGTATTATCTCATAGTTTTGATTTGTATTACCTTGATATTTTGATCATCTTTTCATGTGTCTGTTCATCATCTGTATGTCTTTGGAATAATGTCTATTTGTGTCTTCTGCCCATTTCTTAACTGGATTATTTATTTTTCAGGTGTTGAGTTTGATAAATTCTTTATAGATTTTGGATACTAACCCTTTATCATTTATGTCATTCTTTTTGTATCTTTTGAGGCATTGAAGTCCTTATGGTCAACTTTCTGCAGATATTGGCAACAGTTATAGAAATCATTTGAAAACTTTACATTTATAAAGGAACTCATTAAAAACAATGATCTGTAGTTACAAATGCTCCACCACAAATAATTAAGAATTATTTTATATTGGTAAAATTCTTACTTAATTGTTAATCTTCATCTTATTACTGTATTATATATGAAGAGCAGTAGCTACTTTGAAAATCAGTTTAGCATCTCACTTCATTTCAATGTATACATCTTGATTATATAAAATGATTTCCTATGTTTTTGCAGTTGCAAAACAGTTATAACAAATCCAGTCATTATAACCTAGATACAATATTTTGATGTGTATGATTGTCTTGAATAAATTTACAGCAAGCAATATAGAAAACACTCCATTATTTAGCATGTATTCACTGATTAAAGAAAGTTTTCTCTTTTTTTTATTAAGATTTTTTTCTTTTATTCAATGGTTTTATTTTACAGCCTGAGAGTTATACTTATTGTTTTGTGGCTTTCAGTTTTCTAAAAAAGATATATCTCATTGGAATCTTAGCTAAGGAAATATAAAAAGACAAAAGAACAGAAAGAACTGGACAAATTTGACATTTTCCAAGTGACATTAAGATGTATTTCCCTTGGTTCATCTATATGAAACTGTCATAGTGACAACTGCAGGGACAGAATATCCCCATAGTTGGAGAATCCTCTTGGCCTCTTGGCCTCTTCCAGAGCCAGTTCTCTAGTGGGCCAGAAGCGAAACCCAAGGTAATATATTTTCTTCTAGAATCTCTTCCCTCCTAGACACATTGGGGCTAGCAAACTTTTATGTTGGTGGACTGCCACAAGGATTAGAGATCACTTATGAAAAGTCCTTGATACACAAGAAGTATTCAATCAATGGTAAGTATTGTCTTCTAACCCTTGTTAAAGAAAAGTAGTTAAGTTCCCATTTTCTTTTACCTGAAGACTGAAATCGGAGTCAAATCCATCATAACTTTGTTGAAGTATTCCTGTATCTGAGAAGTTAGGTACTAAAACAATGAGCAAAGATAGGTGAAACACAGGTTATAATCTAGCTAAAAGGAACAAAAGTCAGACATATAACAAGATAACTGACAATTCAAAAGCATCAGTGAGTGCCTAATGAACATTTGGCACATTGTCATCCTCATTAAAATAAATACCGAATGAATAAAGGAATGAGTTATGAGGAGACAGAAGGAATTTATCATGAGTTGGTACTGGGTTTTTTATTGAATAGGTCAAATTTTAAAGTAGACATAACAGGCTTGGATATACAAGGAAGAAAAGGAAAAACATTCTTTCCAGCAAGAGTAAAAAATGTTATTTCAGTTCAGGAAATTGCAAGCAATCAGTTTGGCTGAATAGAACAAAATAATTGTTTTCATGGCCTATTTATAAGAAAAGTAAAACACCTTTAAATTAATGAAAGGGACATTCTCTGAGAAGCACTTAAACTATAGTTTGAAATTCACACTTTGGGAGAAATTGATGCTAGATAAAAAATGTTTTGGCTTAACAGATCAGCCATCTTTTGGAATTTACTCAAGTAAATACACATAAAGATTGGCTAGAAAATCTGCTTTGGAATCATTGATGAAACCTGCCTATGATTACCCATTAAGATTACAACTAGCTTTCAGGGCCAAGTTACAGTTACTTCAAAACCCAAGTAGATGTATTGCTTGATTCTAGTATTTCCTATGAACAAAATCTCACCTTTTCATTTAGATAAGTTCCCATATTGCCCTTCATGTTTGGTTTTAAGCCATCATGGCTGACTGCAATCTTAGGGATCTGCCATGTTCTTCCACTGCTACTAGATCTGCCCTTGGCCAAGGTCATCCTATCTCAAAAGTAGCAGAAGCAGATTTATTTATTTATTTATTTATTTATATTGCCATTTCTGATACAACTTTCAGGAGATGGCCAGTGTCCATGCCAAGGATGCTTTATTCCTTTCTTTCAAAGCTCGGCTCCTCAGGGTAGTATATATACAGAATTTTGTATGGTGATGGGCGAATAGTCTTCCACCTGGATCTGAGGCATGCTTTTTTTCTTGGAACCAAAGTAATACTGTTGTTGAACATCTGAAAATTTTTTCACAAAGACTTTTTAGTATTTTCTTCTTTCTCTAGCTCCTGCAAGCAACTTTTCAGTGACACCCCGCCCCCCGCCAAAAAGTGTATACTTCTAACAAACAGATAGACAAATGCAAGCAACACAAAACAAATCATATGTGTGGCATAGGAGCAAACAACAATTCAGACACAATATTTTTTTCTATCCATGTACAAAGAAAGCGCCATGACCTTTCCCCTAAGAATTTCTAACCTCTTCTTCCTACTCACCTCTCAGAAGGATAAAGTATTTAGGAGTTGCTCCTGGCTTGACCATTTAAGTCTGCCTATATTAGAGATAATTCAGTTTACTTGTTTTACAGTTAGAAAAACACTTAGTACAAACACAGTTCAATGGCTTATTCAAAGGACTTAGTTTTTCCAGATGTGAAGTTTATACCTCTAAAGGAGAAAAGATAAATTTTAAAATAATTGTGTTTTTTTTAACCCAGCCCTTTTCCAATCTTCAAAGTTTCCCCCCAAATTGGAATCTAAGTTTCCACTAATATACATTCTTAGATTTAGTCCAGTTACAATGTTTACTGTGCAATTTTGGGGTTTCTTCCTTGGCTTTTAAACATTAAGAATTGGGGGGGAAAAAAGTCTGGGAGATAATTGCAGAGGTAATACTAAATCAAGGTGCTAAGGACCTGAAGGAGTTAATGAAGTTTGTGGTAGAATTTCGGCAAGAATCATGGCTCTGTTGTAGTAAAATTTATTTTTAAGATGTTGTTAGCCAAGAAAAGTTACAGAATGCTTCTGAGAAGTATCTGCAATAATCTTCAAAAAAAAAAATATATATATATATAAAATAGAACAAAAAACAAAGCAAATGATCCGGAATTTACCACTCTGTCTCCGACAGAATCTACATTAAAGAAAATGTCTGGGCATTGAAATACCCTTTGGAATATTAAAAGAGTGCTATGTATTATTTGGTTAAATTGCCAGTATCAGGAAGAAGGATCACTAATAAGGAAATGCTCACTGCTCATTGTTCTAGTAACAATAGACTCAAATGAATAATTGCATGATAGCAGGAGATAGGGCTTCAGTTTATCATAGAAATGCTCCTAATTAGACTTGCTACACCACTGTATGTCTCATCTGAATTGCCCATGTATTATTGATAAACTTTATTGGATTATTTTACATATCATGTATTCATCTTGGTCTGATCAAGGCTCAGTTGTGTATTGCAATTTGCTAACTATGGTTGGTTGGTTGGCGCACTGGAGTTCATCAGCCCCCAGTTCTAATTCAGGACGTCACTGAGGTATGAATAGATTAGGTTATTCTGCAGCCCAGAGGTTGATCCTTTATTAGCTCTTCAGTATTTGATAATTATAATGAAGATCACAACTGCAAGATCTAATTAAGTTTGGAACTTTCCAAAATTGACTTTCTGTAGAAAATTTCATGCTGAATGAATGTGACAATCCAGAAAATTAAAGAAATAGCCTCTTGCATGACTATATTTCATTTTCCTCCTCATACATAGAAGCATAGAATCCTGGGGCTAAAAACAGGGTTGAACAACTTCCTAAATTAAGAACAATTTTGCACATGGCCAAGATTTTAATGTCTATTCCCATCCAAGAAAAGTTTGTACATAATAATGCTTCTCATGGGTATATAGCAGTTTAATTTTCCAAGTGTTTTTACTGGTGTTATCTTGCTTTATCCTCATATCATCTGAATTAGGTGGGAGGGGTGTTTATGATGTGACTTTACACTGAGCTAGTAAGATGTGGGTTCAGTTGGCAGTAAATTAACTTTTGGAGCCACCATTTCTTCCTCTGGAAAATGGGGATGAAAATACTTAACAAGGCTCTTCTGAGGATTAGAAATGGTTTCCAGCGAGTCTGACCTTTTTAGTAAGTGGTCGTGATGATTCTCCCATCTACTGGGCCTTTCTGTCTTTGAGCCAGAATTGTGTCTTAGGCGGAGAGAGTTCGTATTTCCAGGCACATATGCTTAATCCATTCTGGATCTGGGGATGAACGTCTCAGCAACAGTATTTCCCCTTAGGATTAGGAGTTGCAGTAAATAATTTGGTTGTATTTTCTATCACCAATACAAATGCAACTGAGAGAACTAACTCCTCGTCACCAGATTCCATATAAATCTCAGAAAACTGATGTGGTGGTACATTTTCCCCTTCACAGGAGGACAAACGTGCTCAGATGGTACACCATTGTTTCTAACACGTCCACTTGAAACACGTGTGCTGTACTCTTTGCTCTTCAGCAGACCTCATCGGAACTATCCCAGGTCATATCCCGACTGTAAGGTTCATCTTTTTCCTTTTCTCCTGATTTGATTATATTCAGAAGCAGGGTGGTATGATTTAAGAAGGCCAGATTATTGGCAGTGCAGCATGCTTTGAGAGTCCAGGAAGGACTCCCTTAACACAGAGGACCTCCTGTGTGTTTAGACCTCACTCCTAGCCTTTCATCATTGATGTGAGCCAAGTCATCAGTGACTTGAGTCCTTTGCAATCAACAGAAGCTTGTTATCACTCATGTCTACTTTATTCTGGTAGTTTGTGAAATTCTCTGAATGGGTCAGAAAGCTGAGGAAAATTCAATCTAGTAAGATGCAGGGCAGGTGGATTTTCACTGTGTTGAGTGGTAGATCTCAGGAGAGTCTTGAGTAAAGAACCCTAGATGGGTGCTGAGGAGCACAGGTACTGGTGGGTGGAGAAGCTTGGTGTTCAAAGGGGGGGTAGGACATCACCAAAGTGCTGATGTCTATCAATATGATTTTCTTGGGCTAGATCTGCCATCAAGACTTCTCTTGACATATTTTTTATCTTGTAGGAAACTGAAATCAGTTTAGGTCATCACTAATTTTCTGGGCTTCTGGCAAGAATAGGCATAGGCTTGCTATAGTGGAGAGGGGGGAGTTAGATTCAGTTCTCCTGGTCTCTCTACTTCCTGTATTCCAAGGCACTTACTTCACTGTTCTAAAAGAACTGGGGAGAGAGACTACTGTTTCTCTTTAGCCTTTACACGTTCCTTTCTGCTGTTTTCCTCTCTGCCTTGGGAGCTCAGCTGTCACACTGAAGCAGGTGCCATTCTGTCACACTGAGCAGCCCTTGTTATATCTGAGGGACACAACCACAATTCATTTTACAGCTCCACACATTAGATAAGCCTGCCCACATGTCTAATTGCATTATGTTTTGCCATTCATTTATTCAAGATATTTATGAATCTTCTACGCTGTGCCAGGCCCTGTTGTAGTATTAGAGATACATCTGTGAAAAAAGTACAAATAAAAACCTTTGCCCTCAATGGCTCGTGCATCCTGGCCAGTGAGGTAATGTATGCGCTACGATACTGAGAGCAGGCACTTTTCATAGCCCTTTACATGCAATGGTTTATTCAATACTTACAGGTGGATACTATTATTTGCCTCATAGTGCAGATGAGGAAGCTGAGGGAAGTGATGTGCCCAAGTCATGCTGCTAGTAAGCTATGAGGCTGGGATTTGAACCTAAGCAATAGGAAGGATAGCAAGATTGAATAGTGTTTTTTGTAATACTAAGATTTAATGGCTTCTCTGATGATAAACCTTTTTTTAAAAAAAATTTTATTTATTTATTTGAGAGAGAGAGAGTGCATGAGCAGAGGGAAGAGGCAGAAGCAGACTCCCCTCTGAGTAGGGAGCCCGACATGGCACTCAATCCCAGGACCCTGAGATCATGACAGTGGCTGAAATTAGCCACTTAACTGATGGAGCCACCCAGGTGCACCAGATAAATAAACCTTTTCAGAGCAGTGTAGAAACTGTGCTAGCTTCCAGTTTTCTGTTCCTGTGTCAAATAGAGTAGATGTGTTGAAGTGTTAGATCTGATGTAAAACCCTAAATGCATCAGATGAAAGAGAAAGAACAGTCAAAAGTGTATGCTATGTTTTCAGCTGGATTTGGACACTGAATATTTGAGTAACACTGAGTGATTTTCCTGTAATTGGCTAAAATAAAAAATGAGAACCAGGTGAATGTGTAGTCATCCATATTTGAAAGATTCCATGATAACCTGCAAGACTTTATGAGCTGTTGACCAAGGAACCCAAACTCCATCATGCGATGGTTATTCTCTTAAAATAACTGGCCAGTCTGCAACCAACCATTAGGGAATTGCAGGGCTCTGGGAAAACAGCTCTTAAAGAACCAAATACATTCTAGTATCCCTTGGGACAGACAGTAGTGCCTGAAATTTCTGCCTTTTGTCATTTTTATTGCATAAGAAGGTTTATAAAAATCAAATAATATTAGGAATAGTTACAACTCTTATCTAATCTTTTAATAGTTAATTGATAGAAAATGGGAAAAACATGGAACAGAATATGGTTGGAAGATAGATCAATTAAAAATAAGGAAGAAAATAAACGTAGAGACTTATGGTAAGAATACTTACCTCTGAATTACATCTCCTGACAAAATTTGTCTGCTTCCCTACCAGAAGGTAGGGACCATGAGGTTGAGGCTTTCTTCTGCTCATTGCTTTGTCTCCAATGTCTAAGCAGTTTAGACATATAACAAGTGCTCAGTCTGTATTTGTTGAGACAATGGTTAAGTGAACACAAACAGATTAAAGGAAATAATACATAATTGCTGAATAAAGTTTCAATTGACATGGTTCCGAATACTTAAGGAAGATCCCCTTTTCAGATCAAGACAGTTATAAGACTGGGTTATAATTTTATTATCTCTAATGACTATCATCTAAATGACAGGATTTTAAGCTCAGTAACAGGAAGATACTGTTTGTTTTCTTCTTTCCTAAACCACTATTGAATGAATAATAAATGAGTTGGCAGGCCAAAACAAGAGAAACAAAGTGAACTAGGGGATAAGTAGGAAGTACTGCATTATTGTTTTAAGAGTCAGACCAGCCAATTTATCTGGTGAATAGGAAGAAAAGAATAGGGCAACATAGAAAGAAAAAGATACTACTTTAAATCTGTATTTTACTTTACTTTAAAAAAAGATTTTATTTATTTATTTGAGAGACAGAGAATGAGAGAGAGCATGAGAGAGGGGGAGGGTTGTGGTTGGGGGGGAAGCAGACTCCCTGCTGAGCAGGGACTCTGATGTGGGACTTGATTCCAGCACTCCAGGATCAAGATCTGAGCTGACGGCAGTTGCTTAACCAACTGAGCCACCCAGGTACCCTTAAATTTATATTTTAATATCTGACTCTTCTTGTGCTTTGGGTCCACTTCTGTACAGTGGGTTCCCAATAAATGTTTATTGACTGCTCTATTGATTTTCCATTTTCCACTCCAAAATCAGCAAGTCTAACCCAAATAATGCCCCAATTTAAAATGGATTAAAAATAAACATTTATTTAGTTTTTGCTATGCTGATGTTATTGAGACCACTTTTTGCTTATTGCTAGAACCAAGATGCAAATTACTGAGACTCCAAAACTCATCCGTCTCTTCACCTCTCACACTTCCTCACTGCCAATTCATTTATTCCTCCGGGCAGTAAATGTTCACTACCCATCACCACAGCATCTAGCATATGATGGGCACTCAACAGATAATTCATTTATTTTGATTTTAAAAAGCACCCTCTTTGACGTGTGCAGGATAAGTTGGAAAGAGGTAAGTCAAGGGGAGTGGTTAAGTGTAATTGTCTTGAAAAACTTTGATCATACAGAATAAAACTCTTGACTTTACACCCCCCCACCCAATATGTAAGTTTGTGACTTATGTCATAAATGTGGCATTGATTGCCACATTTATGGATTCATAGATTCATATACTGTATGCATCATAAAACACAGAGAAACAGAAATAAGAAAGGATGCCATGAAAATGGGGAAAAAACCACAAAAACAAAAACAAAAAAGCAAACCCAGTTCACAATTTTTTTCTGTCATGCTCTCTTCTATAATAACTAACCAGGATCTCAAAGCATAATACATACCTTGGGAAGATAGGGGTGTAAATTCTTATTTCAGAGAGTCTTTATAATTTTGAAGCTTTCTGAATTTTTGTCAGATGTCACTAGATGTCCATTGTTTATACCTCCTCATGCTGCTAACAAAGACCTTGTTCTAGAAATAGGGAAGGTTTCATGTTTCCATTTGCTTGAGGTTTGCTTGTGCTTGTGTTTTTGGATTACTTTAAATTTTTGTACGTTCTTGTTTTCTGCAGTAATCCTTTTAAGCCCTGTGTCATGCAGTGAGACCTGCTTTTGTTAAAATGAGATAATATGATATGGAAATCCACTTGAGTACTATGATGCTTGGGTAAGTTGAAAGCAAATAAAAATGTTAGTATCACAATGCCAACCCTTCCGTGTTGTAGAATGCTCACTCTTTCTGCAAGATTTCTTTGCCAATCTGACATGATGTGTGAACATCTGATATGCAGACCAAGAAAGGGTACAGAATAAATTTGTATATTATATAAAAGTAAAGCTCAGTCTTTTCTCTAGCTTTGGGTAAAAAATAGGACAATCTAGTGTTTTCTTCCCACAGCCCAGGGAATCATCATAGGAATCCCTGGAGTCTCCATGCCTACCTTTTGACGTTGTTGCCCTAGAGGGTGCCAAAAGGAAGCAGTGGAAGTGGAGATCTGAAGAAAAATACATGAGGTAAAGCAAGTGAATGTGGTGCTAATACCTTGCTCTTTCAACAATCCTTGTTGAATCAGTTGAGTTTTCAGTTTTTTTAATTTCTACCATAACTCTTATTTTGGTCCATAACTTATATCTGACGTACTACAAGGCATAATTGTAATTTTAGGTTATTATAATTTTTTATTTGTATTTATGTGTATTTTCAAAATGTTACAGCATGGCATGCATTGTGAGTATATACAAAGAAAATCTAATCATAGCTGAAAAATTTCAGAAATAAAGTTTTTGCAATATTATTTTAAATTAAAAAAATAAAAAGAACCAAATTAAACGCAGAAAATGTTTTCTGTTTATTTTCCAAAGATTTGTATGTTACATAGTAACAATAGTTGGCAATTTTTGCAAGGTATATGTTAGAGAATCTTAAACCTGTTTGAAATTTTAAAAATAAATAGGCCCTTGATAATTTTTCTTTATATTATATATATACCTATTATATTACATATGTCATATTAGATATTATGTATAACAAATGTAACATAGAATCATGTTATAGTTATAGTTTATAAATTTCATATCCCTTTTTAATTTAATTTTTCTTTATTCTGTTTTTTATTTTTGTCACTTCTTCAATCATCTCCACCAGAATGCAGGCAGAAGAAATAAAAAGGTGCAATCAAGCAATTTAATTCTGTCTTACAAGAGCAATAATGAAAATCAGTGTTTATGTCTGACTTTTAGCTTACTAAATGTTTTCACATTTATCTTTTTTTTTTAAGATTTTATTTATTTATTTGATTGGCAAAGATCACAAGTAGACAGAGAGGCAGGCAGAGAGAGAGGAGGAAGCAGGCTCCCCGCTGAGCAGAGAGCCCGATGCAGGGCTCGATCCCAGGACCCTGAGATCCTGACCTGAGCCGAAAGCAGAGGCTTTAACCCACTGAGCCACCCAGGCGCCCCCACATTTATCTTTCTACTTGATTCTGCCAACATTCTAAAGTAGATATTAATATTATTAGTAGTATTATGTCCCCATTTTATAAATGAGGAAGTTAACTGTGGAGTGACTGGCTCAAGGGCTTTGTGTCCAACAAGTATAAGAGCTAGGACTTGAGATCTCACAACTGTTCTTTTTTTTTTTTCTGAATAATATTCTGTTACCTTTGTGTATCCAATTATACAATGCATTACAATGCAGTTCTAGCAGGGGGTATAAGGGGAAGAGAGGTTAGACCTTTCAAAATCCTTTAAATATGAGACATACCAAATTAACAAGAAATAATGTACAGAAAATAATAGACATCAATATATCAGCTGTCAATTTAAGTAAATTATTAATATTTTGCAAAATTCACTTCACTTTTCCATCATTAAATACATCCATTAATACTATAGAATATTTATGTCTAAGGTTTTTTGTTTCATTCCTTTTTTCTTCTTATTCCTTAATTTTTCTGAAGTGTAATAGATTATTTCCAATTGTTTTATATCTTTTAATGTCTTTCATAATAACTATATTATTTGGGTTTAAAAACTTATGTATATAAGTCTGTGTGTTGAGGGCGGGAGCATTATGCCATATGTTTTAATTGGCAACTTGTTTTTTCTTCATTTTGACATAATGGTGTGAGGATTTAATTCATTCATTACACTCTTGTTCAATATTTCATTGCATGAATAAGCCACATCACATTTCCTAATTGAGACAGCTTGGGTGTTTGTGCTTTTTTCTGTCACAAACATTGCTACAGTAAATACCCTTAGTATGTCTCCTTTTCCATACACTTGAGAGACTTTAAGGTAGGTATGTAAGAAGAGTAAGTTCTGGGTTTTAAGGTATGTGCACCAATACCCTTCCAAGGGAATTCCTAATTGTTTACCAACATGGTGGTACCAATTTGCACTCTCACCAAAATTTCTATATTCCAATGTGCTTATTTTCATAGTATTACTAGGCTATTCATTTTGTCAACCAAATGAGTATGAAATAGTGTTTTCATTGTTGAACATTTATGTCCTTGCTTTTAGTGAAGTTGAAAAATTTCAAGTATTTTATCAACAAGTCATGCTTCTTTTGAATGTGTTTCCTGATATCTTTGCCCTTTCCTGATACTTTGTTTCTACTGTGTTACTTGTCTTTTCCTTACTGATTCATGGTAGTTTTATATATTCTGAATTATAATCTGTTTTTAGCGGTAAGGATTATAAATACCTTCTAATTTGTGGTTTGTCTTTTTATTTCATTTATTTTTGTCTTACACATTTTTATTCTTTGTTTAGAAAATACTAATACTCCCTAAGTTTTTGCACAGAAAACTTTAAATCCTATGATCTCATTTGAAATGGCCTCTACTTTTTTCATTATGATGAGATTCCACTTAACACCAAAGATTTAAAATTTTAAAAACAAATGACTGGAAAGAAGCCAATTTGAAAAGGCTACATACTATATAATTCCAACTATATGACATTCTGGAAAAAGCAAAACTATGGAGACAGTAAAAACATTAGGGGTTGCCAGGGGCTTAGCGGGAGGGAGGGAGGATGAATAGAGGGAACACGGGATTTTTAGGTCAGTGAAACTCTTCTGTGTGGTACTGCAATGCTTGATGAATGACATTATACATTTATCAAAACTCATAGAACATAGAAACACAAGCAGTAAATTACAATGTCAACTACGGACTTTAATTAAAAATGTATCCTTATTGGCTCAACAATGATAACAAATGCACCACACTGATGCATGATGTTAACAATAGAGGAAAACAAATTGGAGGATCAGGGAGTATACTTGAACTCTGTGTACTTTCTGCTCATTTTTTTCTGGAACATAAAACTTCTCTAAAAAAATAAAGTCTATTAATTTAAAGGAATGCATTCGCTGACAATGAATACTTCTTTTCCACATATGAAAGTGATTAGAACCCTGAAGGAAGTATTAGAAAATATCTGGTTTGGGGGCACCTGGACAGCGCAGTGGGTGAAGCATTCAACTCTTGATTTCAGCTCAAGTCATGATCTTGGGGTCATGAGATTGAGCCCCGTGTTGGACTGCATGCTCAGCGGGGAATCTGCTTGAGATTCTCTTCACCATCTCCCTGTGCTGCCCCCCTCCACCACTTTCTCTCTCTTTCTTCCTCTCTAAACTAAATAAATAAATAAAACCTTAAAAAAAAGAAAAAGAAAAAGAATTGATTTTTATAGTCAGGGATAAATTATCTGGTGATGAGGTGGGTACCCAGGTCTGGATAGGTATATGCTTGTTGTCCTGCTGTAATTATTAATATCATCTACTATCTCTCTCAAAAACTGTCCCATTTAGACAATAAATTATATGACCATCTTGACCCCCTACAAGCTTGGCTATCAAATATGAGAGATACAGATTTCTTTGACTAAAATAGGTTAGAAGGTGGTTTATAGATGTCTTCCAAGTTTCCCTCATTCTTGGTGTAAGAAACTTACTTTTCAGTATGATGATTACCTCTGGCTCTGTGCTCAGGAATGACAGTTATAATTAATAACTGGGGAAAAATCATAGTTTATGCCAGAAGACAAGTGTGTTGTCAGTAGAGGTGTGTGTTAGAAAGCAGCAGATCTGACTCGCTGGGGAAACAAAATTGAAATATTTCTTCTTGATGTGAAGCCATTGAGAACTGCCATTCTCAATTCTGCTTTGCTCTTTACCTTGCTCTGCTAGCTCCTGTACAGGGCCAAAGGTACCTGGGCTTGAGTTCAGTTGTACGATGTGGTCTGAGATAAGACACACAATCTTTTGGGGCCTCAAGCTTTCTCATTTGGAAAATAAGACACTTAAGTCAGATAATCATTTTCTTTTAGTTCTAAACTTGTATGATTATGTGTTCTACAATTTTTAGGTGTGCTGCTGAAGCCAAAAGTAGTGAGAGATAAGTCTAGAAAAGTAGATGAGGCAAAAAAAAGTAGAGGTTCTGAGAAGTTTAGAGTTGGGTCTTGCACTTCCAGGTGTGACAGGGTTGCTGGCATCAACCAAACATTCCCACTGAGAATAACTAGAAAATCAGATACAATACAATAAATAATTGTTTGAAGGAGGCGGTGAGAACCAGCTGGTATTTGAGGGACATGATTAGGGAGAGAAGGGAATAGCATCTTATACTTCATTTGTCCCTTCTGGAGATCAGCTGATTGTTGCTGTGAGTTCTGTGCTTGAGAATCTGGGGCAGCTCTTACTAAGAGACACAGGAGCTGGCAAAGCTTTGGCAATCATGTGGGGCTGGAGAGGCAAAGCTCAGATTTCAGGGCTGTTAGAACAGCCAGGACTTGAAGGTCCAAGTTCCTGAAGTAAAGAAAAGCACAGAGAAGTAAGCCTGACTCTCAGTTTTTTGTTGTTTGTTTTTGGAACATGTTAAAATCTCAAAAAGAAACACACACACACACACACGTGCGCACGTGCGCGAGTGGAAGATTTATTTATTTGAGAGAAAGAAAGCAGGGGGACAGGCAGCGGTAGAGGGAGAGAGAGAATCTCAAGCAGACTCCCCACTAAGTGTGAAGCCTGACTCAGAGCCAGATCTCCTGACCCTGAGATCATGACCTGAGCCAAAATCAAGTGTTGGGTGCTTAACTGACTGAGCCACCCAGGTGCCCCTGGAACTTGCTAAATTCTTAAGTTGCTCAGGGTTAAAACTTAAGAAGTAAAGCAAAAATGTACTGACAGCTAATGTGGAGTTTTTGGCATCTTCATAGCCTCAAGGAGAAGGAAGAAAATAGGGTTTAGGATATGTTGAAGAAGGCCCTAATCCCAGGCTTTCAGTCAGGATCTCTTGGAGGCTATACTCCAGAACAGTGGGGGCAGAGGGAAGAGAGGAAATTGAAGCTTACTAAGATTGAAATCCAGTCTCAGCTCAGCTCAGTTGTGGATTAGATGAAGGCATTTTGTTTTTTTTTTCCTCTTGCTGAGTGGGGAAGATGACAGAGGATACTATCTTAAGACTGTACACATTTTCATACAGGAGAGATAATATTCAGTAAAAGCATGTATGCACATATACACACAAAAACAGGTCCAGTATTTTTTTAAAAAAGATTTTTATTTATTTATTTGACACAGAGAGAGATCACAAGTAGGCAGAGAGGCAGGCAGAGAGAGAGGAAGGGAAGCAGGCTCCCTGCTGAGCAGAGAGCCCGATGCGGGGCTCGATCCCAGGACCCTGGGATCATGACCCAAGCCGAAGGCAGAGGCTCAACCCACTGAGCCACCCAGGCGCCCCCAGGTCTGGTATTTTAAAAAACATAATACAAAGTGGTGTATAGGACATAAACCTTCATTTAGAGCCCCTGATAATAGCAGCATATAGACAAGACCAAGAGAAGGTGGGGATTGCTGTGAGGACAATTTACCCACATCTCTACAATGAACAATTACATCATTTTGGGCCCTTTGTGTTGTAAATGTCAGAAACCCTATTTCTAACAGCCTGAAATAACTGAAATAATTTATTGGCTTATTAGCTGTAAAATCCATAGATGATGGGGCTAGGTTTTTGGATTTGTTTTGGGGGTTCAACTCTGTCATCAAAGACAGTTTCACTTTTGGAGTGTCAGCTGTAAATCTTCCCTCAGAGCAGCAAAATGGCTTCAGTAATTCCAGACTTCACATACGCACAATTCTTTAGAAGAAAGGATATGGCTGTGGACTAGTAGTTTTCTCAGAATTGTGAGAAACGTTCTAGAGATAAAACCTCCAGGAAACATTTTTCTCAGAACAAACTGGTACAGATTGGGTTCAGTATCAATTACCAGACATATATCTGTGACCAATAACTCCGACAGATGACATAGGAAGGTTCTAATTGGTCTAAAACAACACAGACCTCTCGTAGAGCAGAGCACTACACATCCTAAAAGCAGGGTAGGAGGTGTTGGGGAAGCATAGTCAACAGCTGCTATGGAAGTTTTGAATAAATATGTGCACGGTGAAAGAAACATGCAACTATTAAAAAAAAAAAAAAAAAAAGGCTGGGGCACCTAGGTGGCTCAGTTGGTTGAGTGTCTGCCTGCTGCTCAGGGCTCAGGGCTCAGGTCATGATCTCCACGGTCCTGGGATCAGTCCCATGCTGGGCTCCCCACTCAGCGGGGAGCCTGCTTCTTCTGCTGCTTCCTCTGCCTCACACCCTCTCCTCCCACCTTGTGCTCTTTCTCTCAAATAAATAAATAAGGTCTTTAAAGAAAAAAGCCTAGAAAAAAGAGAAAATATATAATTATTGCAGGTAAAGGACCATTCCAGAAGAACATGTGTTATAAAAAAGAACATTTTCTACAGGAAATGCTGGGAACTGTCAGATTTAAGGTGATTAAATACACAAAGGAAAAGAATAAAAAGATAGTGTAAATTAAAAGAGGATATTGCTAAGCCAATTTAAAAAAAGACCTTCAGTAAAAATAGCTACATTATGGGATTAATTTATAAATTAGAAATAGAACAGTAGAGAATCAACATGGGTACAAATCAAATCAGTAACATGGGGAGATTCTTAGGAAAATGAGCAAAATAGAGCAGAGAAGATGAAGAAATGATGTCAAAAGAGGCTGTAATATATATGAAGCCAGAAATTGGAGATTATATGTGTCGATAATTGGTGTTTCCTGAAGTAGAGAATAATATAGGAAGAAAATGGTCTATTTTCAAAGATGTAATAGAAAACTCCCCTGAAATGAAAGAAAATATGATCCTAAACATCAAAAATGTGTCCCTCTGTACCAGGAAAAACTGTTGTCAAAAAACACGTAAACACATATCCTGGGAAAGATAATTGGATATCAAACCCCTTCACCTACAAAAAAAAAAAGCCTTTGTTTTAAATTCAGAAAATGGAAATCTCCCTCAAGAATAAATAATCCATCTGACCCATAGATTTAAGGTTATTCTACCAAAAGTCTGAAGTTTGCCTGAATGGGTTTGTGTACATGTATGTGTGTACACGCTGATTTTTACATGGAACTTGACAAGGAATTTAAAATTTATACCAAAGCACAAAGGGTAAATAATAACCAAACCCTCCTGAAGAAGAACAAGATGGAAGAGACTTGACTTCCAGAGCTACAATTATCTAGAATAATTGTGACCATATGACACTGGCACAGGAGGAAGAGATATATAAGTATAACATAGTAGATGATCCCTAAACATAACAACTTATATAATGAAACTTGATTTATGACAGAGTTGGACTGCAGGTCAGTGATGAGGAATGGACTTTTCAGTCTATGCTAGGATGGACTTCTGAACTGTGCTAGGATGATTGGTTAGACATGGGTTTCCTCTCTCGCTGTCTCTCTCTGCCCAATTCTTAAAAAGAAAAAAGAAATAAGAAAAAATTACAATATCTTAGGTAAAGAAGGAGTTCTTAAGACATAAAAAGAGGGTACAACATACAGGGAAAAACTTGGATAAATTTGACTCATGTAAAACCAGGGACTGCTGTTTATCAAAAGACGCCTTAAAGATGGTGTTGGCATAGGTTTACAGTAATCAGAACTCTTCGGCATTGCTGGTGGAAATATAAATTTGTACAGCCATCTTGGAAAACAGTTTGTATTATCTCATAAATAATCCCAGCTACCCTGCTTCCTTGATACGCCCTAGAGAAAATGATGTACCTCAGCCCTTATATCAGGACATGATATAAGAATGTTTGCAGCAACACATTTTCTAGAAGTTAAAGCAAATGGACACAACCAGACACTGGAAATACCAAATACCGCTCAGGTAGATAATGGATGAATTCTTTGTGGATGCATTCCATGAATGCTAGAAACCTGTGTAAGAGAAGAAACTGCCTCTACTATAAGAACATGGAAAAAAATATCAGGAACATAATTTTGAGGGGAACAAAGCAAATCATGGCAGGATACATAGGATATGATTCTATTTGTATGCAAAGCAAAGGTTGAATCAGTTTCTCCAAAATTACTGAGCTGGAAAAAATAGTGGCAGAATCAATGAATAAATATAGGAGTTGCATCTTTGAAAAATCAAAACCAAACCATAAACTAGATAAAGCTGTCTAAAGTAATCAAAAAACAAAACAGAAGAAACACAAATATATATACAATTAAAAATATATCCGTTTTTGGTTGCTGCTTTTCCAAATTACCACAAGTTTTTTTGTGTGTTTCTCTCTCTCTCTCTCTTTTAAAGATTTATTTCTTTATTTGACAGAAGCAGCAGAGGGAGAGGGAAAAGCAGACTCCCCACCGAGCAAGGAGTCTGTTGCGGGACTGGATCCCAGGACCTTGGGATCATCACCTGAGTTGAAGGCAGCTGTTTAATCAGTTGAGCCACCCAGGTGTCCCAAATTACCACAAAGAGGCTTAAAACAACACAAACTTATTATCTCACAATTCTGTAGGTCAGAAGTGTACGTGGGCTTAGATGATCATCAGGTTCCTCTGGCCCAGGGCTGAAAGGGATGAAATGAAGGTGTCAACCTGAGCTCTCATTCTGAGGTGCTGGGGAAGAGTCTGCTTTTGTAGTTCATTTAAGCACTGGCAAAGTTCACTTTTTTGTGGTTGTAGGGCTGAGGTTACTGCTTCCTTGCTGGCTTCCAGTGAGGAGCCTCTCTCCGCTCCTTCAAACCAGCAGCTGTGTGTCAAATCCCTCTCATACTTCTAATCTTGCCCATGTTCTTCATGCCACATTCATTCTACCATATTTTCTGACTCCAGTCGGAGAAAGTTCTGTGCTTTTAAGGGTTTCCGTGCCCTGATTGTGTCCCCCCCAGGATAATCCCAGAAATTCTTCCTTTCTCAAGGTCTATAGCCTTATCCTATCTGCAAGTACCATAACATATTAAAAAATTCGGGGGGTTAGGGCATGGGTGCTGGGCAAGGGGGCAGAGTCTGAGCATTCATCTGCATACTATAAAAAAAATAAGGAAAGAGAAATAACCCCTGATGCAGAAAAACACAACATATATTATAAAGCACGGATCTATGCAAGTAAGTGTGAAAACCTACCGGAACGGACAATTTTGTAAGAAAACATAATTTACTAAATTTATCATGAAAAGAGGCAGGCAAAAGTCTCTCCATGGGAGGGAACTAAGACTATCAAATTTCCTACAAAAGCACCAGTCCAAATGTTTCACAGTTGATTTTTTCAAAACTTCACGAAATAGATAATATCTAATGTCATCTACATGGTCCGAGAAAATTGAGAAAAGGGTATGCCAGCTATTATTTATTGGTATCCAGCCTCTTATCTGACCATCTGTATTCTCTTCTGTATTTCGAGGATCTGGAAGCAGGGCTCTTGCTAGCAGGGTTCTGGTTAATTCTGCCAGCTGGAGGCACTAATGTAAGATTAGGAAGGGGGAAGAATGGAGAAGCCAAGTTCTCCTTCTGGCACTGGTGGCCTGTCCAGGGCTGGTGTGAGCGGGCTCCTGAGTAGCTGTGAAGGGGGTGGTAGTGGTCCAAAGGCAGCGGTGGCCACAACGACTACGTGGTTGCTTCTTCCAACCTGCAGCTGCTGCTTGTCGGTCCTGATCTCAGGGTGAGATCTTGCTCTTCCAGCCCTACCAAACATCTTGAGACTGGACTTCTATTTCAACTCCCTCTCTGCTGGAAATATCCTGAATGCGTCCCGTGCTTTTTACTGGAATCTGACGGATACAGAAGGTAAGCATTTGAGTTGTTTTTATAAAGCAGCTCAAATTGATCCCATAATCTGACAAACACAGCATGAAAAGGAAATGTCAAACTGATCTTATTAATGAATGTCAGGGCAAAACTTCTAAATAAAATGTTATATAAAATATTAAAATAAGAACAGTTTAATGAATACTTCTATAAGTAATAAATCATGAATAACTGGGGCTCATCTCAAAGTCATTTGTCATATCAATATGTCGAAGGAGGACAAGGGAATGAAGTAACAGGTGTAAATTTTCCAAAGAGGGAGACAAATTTGTTTCTCATGGTAATGTACTTATATAGCCCCAAAGAGTCAGCTGAAAAGCTATTAGACACAGTATGAATATTCAATAAAGTGCCTGGTTACAAAATTAATCTATAAAATAATTAGCTTTTGGTTTTAAAAACAATAACTGATACGAAAGAAAATATCTTCGTTACAAAAGCAAGGAAAAAAATAAAGCCAGAGAAAAGCTTTTGAAAATGCGCTAACCTGCATGAAGAGAACTTTAGAACGCTGACCAGGGCATAGAAAGAGGACTGAAGGGGCGTCTGTGGTGGCTCAGTCATTTAGCATCTGCCTTCCACTCCCTTGGGTCATGATTCCAGGGTTCCTGGGATGGAGCCCCGCCTCGGGGCGGGGGTGGGGGGGGTGGGTACCTGCTCAGTGGGGAGCCTGCTTCTCCCTCTCCCTCTGCTGCTCCCTCTACTTGTGTTTCCTCTCTGTCTCTCTGTCTGTCTCTCAAATAAATAAAGAAAACAAACAAACAAAAAAAGCAGACTGAAGACATGAAAAGAGGCATCTTATATTTTGGTTAGCAAACTTCACGTTGCAGAGATAGCAATCCTTTGTAAAATAATCTGCTAAAACCATATATACATTCTCATCAAAACACTGGAATGTTTAATTTTAATTTTTTAACTTTTTGATTCTGACAAAATAATTCTAAAATACAAATTTGGGTGAATATAAATTTGGGTGAATACTGAGAACAAAAAAGAAATGTGGGGGTCTAATGGTATCCAAGAATAAAATGTACCATGAATGCAACAGTAATTAAAACAGTATGGCATTGATGCAGGAATAAAGCTGATGACCATGAACCAGAGCAGGAAGTTCAAAATAAACTCATGTACCTAGGAGAGTCAGCCTATGATACAGATGACTTTTCAAATCTTTGAAAGTATGCACTTCTTAATATATACTAATAGGATAATTAGCTCACTTGAATGACACAAATTTAAATGAGTTCCTGATCCCCTCTTCTCTCATTATATCAAAATAAATTCCAAATTAGTTAAAAAAAAAAAAGTAATGTGTAAGTGAAAGTTACAAATACTAGAAGGGCATATGAGTAAGTTTGTTTTTATACTTTGAATGAAGAAAAAGCTCTTTTAAGAATAAACCCAGCAACTATAAAGAAAAATAACTGATATATTTTGAGCATAAGTATTAAAAATTTTTTCTGTTAAGTAAGATTAATGGATGGATGGATGGATGAATAGAGTCAAATGACAAATTTATTTCACATATTAAAAAATAGTTATAAATAGTTAAAATAACTATATATAATAACTAAATAATATCATATATAATAACTATTATATATTATATTTAATATATATAACTAAATAACTAAATATTATATATAACGAAAATAACTAAATATAAATAACTATTAAAAATAGTTATAAAATGTATCAAGCAGAAGGATTGAATCTTTCAACAGACAGAAAAGCTCATTAAAATCAATGTGAAAAAGATTAACTGACAATCTAATAGAAAAATGGTCAAAGGATATGAATAGTCCAAGGGAAAAATATAAATGGTTAATAACTTTAGGAATAGTACTAAAGTTAATAAAGTTAATTAATTATTCAAAATTAATGAAATGCAGGGGCACCTGGGTGACTCAGTGGGTTAAAGTCTCTGCTTTCAGCTCAGGTCATGATCTCAGGGTCCTGGGATCGAGCCCCGCATCGGGCTCTCTGCTCAACAGGGAGCCTGCTTCCTCCTCTCTCTCTGCCTGCCTCTCTGCCTACTTGTGATCTCTCTCTGTCAAATAAATAAATAAATAATCTAAAAAAATTAATGAAATGCAATTGGAAACAATGAAAAACACTTAATCATTAATCACATTAGGGAAAATGAAACAAGTCTATAATCCCATTGTTGGTAAATAGAATACAGTGACTAATACACTTGGTGTAAGTATAAAATGGTACAATGTTTTTGGAGGTAAATAGGCAGTTTTGATACACACCTTAAATTCATATATCCCATAAAGGAACAATGGAGATTTCCCTGCGTATTTCATTTATATATTAAACACATAATCTGTTGAACACTGACTATGTGCTGTTCTCTGTGTTCACTACCAGGGATACAGCAGTGATCAAGAAAGTCTTTGTCTGTAAGGTATCTGCTAGCCAAAATGTAACATTGCTTGTAGTGATTTCAAACAAACAACAAAAAAACAAACTTGATGTTAGGAGAATTTTTGTGTGTTGGTAATCCATACAACATGATACCATGAAATTATTAAAGAGAATGAGATAAACATGAATGTACTTTTGGGAAAGTTCATGAACAATCATGAAGCAGAAAAGTCACATTAAGTATGCATAATATAGTGTTACCCCAAAGTTTGTCAAGATACACACACACACACACACACACTCACGTGCCTATAAAATAAAACATCTAGAATACATAATTCATTCAAGAGATCATTACTGGGAAGCTGCATGGGAAAAGAAGGAGATACCAGACTATTTCTCTTAATTTCATAGAATTCTAAATGGCTTATTTCTTCTCATAATCATATATTAATTTTTAATAATTAAAAAACTCCATCTCAGATGTTGAGAAGTCTCTCAAAAGTTCATTTACATTGATTCCCAGAGCATATTGGGATCTGTTGGTGAACTTCACATTTCCACTTCCTCCTATGGGAATGGGTTCCTGCTTAATTAAGTGACCTAGCCTGCAGGGAAGGTATTGGCAACACCATTTGGAACACCTAGATGTATCCCAGGAGTTCCATTCCTTAACTGGGAGGCCGTCCATCAAATAGAGAATTGACTTCATTTTTGAAATGCAACCCCTTCGCCTTCTAGGATTGTTGACTAAGTTTCCCCTCACCATTGTGGAGTTCTCACACTAGAAGTCATCACTGCTGTTGGTTGGTGTTTGAAGATACCAAGGGGAAAAGCTATCGTTTATTTCATAATCCGAAAGTGATCATAAGGTGTTCATTTTAATAGTCTTCCCTTTATATTTATTGCCTAGGCCAAACAGGAAACAACCTGTAGGCCTGACACTTGGTTTTGTAAATACACCTTTCCTGGCAATGATTATGGTCCCAAGGCAGCAGTGGCATGGGCATCTTAAAATAAAACATCTTTCTTACATAGAAGAGGTTTACAATTCTCTAAAGGTTTTGTCATGGCATTTAAGTAGGCTGATATTCTACAGAGTAGTCATACCTGCACATTTTGATGGATTATATTTTAGGAACAATGATTGTTTTCAGTGTGGGGAAAAGCCTCCACAGACGGATTGATACTGGGCTCCGTGCTGGGTCTTATGCATTAATCATGAAGTATCATGCTTATGCAAATGTGTAGACTCCCAATTAGGCAGAGAGCACAGAGCCCTGGGAATAATGTTATGGGCTATTGGGCCTTTGAAATACACTCCTTGGCCAAATTTTCAAAAGCAAAGCAGATTTGAGATGCCTTTTTACTCTTGAAAACAGGTGTACAATTGTCTTCTTAGTGCTTATTTCATGCCTTCGACCTTAAAATAAAGCTTTCTCCCAGTTGGCATGATTTTCCCTCATTGCTCAACAGAAGCAGTGGAAATTCTGAATCACTGACAAGAAAATAAAATGTTCATTCAAAATCTCTACGTGCTAAGAATATTGAGGATACATCAATATTTGGGGTTTTGGGTCACACATTTTGAATGTTTCATGTATTCAGTTTTCCTCTGGCAAGCTCTGCCATCTCTTATATTTTCTGTGATTAATCAAAATATTCAGGTTTCTATGTTGTAAATCCTCTGCACATGATGCAAATATCATGAAGAGAAAGCACAAATGCTGGAAGACAGACTTTTGCTTTTATGTATTACTTCTCATTTTCAAAACTTTACTTTGTTAACTTGAAACTGCTGATGTCTTACCCTGGCTCTTATTATCATAAGACGCTTGTTGGATCCACTTCAGTATCTGGCGAGGATGTAGTGGTGGGTGGGAATGAGGGAGAATAAGAAGAAAGTTTGGAGAAGTTTTTGCTCTCCTTCATTTAAATATCTCTTTCTAAGGTGGTCATTTTGAGTTTGGTTATGTCTACTTGCTATTATTCAGATGAGGCATATAGACTGGCAAATCGAATGTTGCTACATAAGGAAATTTCGTAGGTTAGGAGAAAGGATGAAAAGATGTTTTTGTAGTCGTATATACAGTAATCCTTGCCTCTAACTATCTAGTTTAACAAAAGCTTCAGACACATGTTTGAACATTTGTTATTCAACTGGGAATCAATTGAATAAGAAACCAGTTGAAGGAAATCCCTGCTTCTTTCATCAACAATATCTAGGACACAGCTGATTGATAAGTCACTTACTATATAAGTCTTGCTTCCCAATTGGCACTCACTCATGGCTTGAGTGGGGTGGAGGACTGGCAGGGATGGAGAGAAAGAAGGAGAGGGGAAGAAGAGAGGGAGGGAGGAAGACTATAGGCTTAAGGGAGAAAGCGAGAGCTGGAGACCTTCTTTATAATATTTGAAAGTAATGTCTGGAAAACCCTCCTTCATGGGAAGAAAGGACTTCCTGACTTTTAAAAATGGTGTTAATCTACTGCGCTGTTTTTTCAGAATGCTCCTGGCTATGTGAGTAGCACTTCCAATTATATCTCGTTGAAAAGTTTGTACAGAAGTCTGTAGCCCTCCAAATGCAATTTATTACATTAGGCGATTCAACAAAAGATTGGCTTTTCTTAGCCCAAGCCATAAATGGCATTGGCAAGTTAGTCCAGTCAATCTTTTTCAACATAGCTTCTTAATCCTGGCAACAAAATCATCCTTCTTTCTTCTCTTTCTCATTGTCTCTTTCTTTTTCACACACCACACACACATGCATGCACGATTTTAATGATTAAACATTTTAAGTAACTACTGCTCCTCACTTTATGAGGACTGTAGGAAAAAAATGCCTCTGTGTAATCCTGTCAGTGGAGAAACTCATTTCTAAATACATTATTAAAAAACCAGGCCCACCGAGGGGACTTTGTAGGGTATGTCGTATGTTTCCTGTGACTTTTGAGTAGCTGTGGAAAGGGAGGTGTGCCCATTTGACCCAAGCAGGAGGTGCTCTACAATTGAGGCCCTCCCTTCATCTCCAAATTTGGAAAGTTTCACTCTCCGCACTGGTGTTGTCCTCTGTGAAATCAGAAGCCTACAAAGAGAAAGATCAAAGGCTGAGAGAAAGGCCATGGTACATCGTTGCAGGAAAACATCTGATTTCTGTTGCACTTAGGTTTATTTAGGTGTTCTCTGTTTCCATAGTGAAAAACAAAGCAGCAACTGGAGAAATAAGGCAATAGAAAATTATGATGTCAAGCTGGAATTTGTTGAATGGAAATTAATGAAACTTAATGATGCTCCTGAGTTTTCTCTTCTACAAGAAGGTTATAAAAGGGCTTTTTGTGTCAGTGTATTGCCTTGCTTGCTTCACTTTGTGTTGTTACTTTGGTTTTTGTGTTTACTGTGCAAGAGAAGTATTTTTTCCCACCATGGTCTGGAACAAAGGGCAGAGTAGTGCTTGGTGATGACAAGTATCATCATATCCTTAAGAAAATAATATAGTACTATAATCTGGTAAAATGGAACTCTTTCAGACAGGATAGCCTTGGTCAGTAGAACGTGGTGATCTTTCCTCACAGAAATGCAGAGAAACAAGAAAGGACAGACTTCAACTTCCTAGGGTGTCCCACCACCCCATACCAGCCATCCTTTACATTGAATAGGTCTTCCAACCCTCTTTATAACTGAGCCCAAGAAAAATATCTCAGCATGACTCTGCCAGTTAATCGCCACCAAATTTGTTCCATCCTTAATATAATTTTGTCATCTATCAGTCAGCTACAGTAAGCAGTTCTGTAATGACAGTTTGCACTACTTTCCCCCATTCTATTTAGACTTTACTTCTAGTTAGAACAAATAGCAGTTTTCGAGGTGTTATGTGGGGGCTCTTGGAAGAGCCCCAAGACCCTGTCAGGAGGTCCTCATGGTCAAACCTATGATTTTGTAATGTTATTTGTCTTTTCTACTCTTATCCTCTTATATATGTGCTATAGAGTTTTCCAAAAGCAATATGAAGTGTTCCATAGATTTTTAAAATTGATTTTAATGAGTTCATTGATAATTTTAATTAATTTATTAATTTAACAGATTAGAAGCAGATATTAGATTCCAGCTATCTTTTATTAACAGACATTAAAGAGATTAAGAAATTTGCAAAAATGTAAAACAGTGCCTATCTTCTTATTAATTTTTAAGTAATATTTTGGAAAATATAGTGATATTTCATAAAATACGTTTGTATTAACACGTGGTAGGTTTATTATTATTTTAGGCTATTTGTAAATACATGCTTTTAGATTTTTTGAGTTTTAAGAAAAGGTCTTTGGGATCCTCCATAATTTTTAAGAATTTTAGGGAATCCTGAGACCAAAACATTTGGGAATCCTTAGCTTACAAAGTGAGCAGAGCAGAGTCAAAGTAGAAAGTGATGCCTTTATCTTTAGCGTCTCAAAGTCCTTATAAATTAAGTACAGCTGGGCCTTGCTTTATAAAGTCAATTGTATTAATATTAATATTCACAATGAAGATAAATTGTGGTAAAATTCAAATTTAAAGCAGCTTTGATGAGTTTTTTAAGTGCACTGTGACTAGTTTTCAAAACTATAAGTGCATTTTCAACTTTTTAAAAAAGATTTTATTTATTTGAAAGAGACAAAGACAGAGTGCATGTGAGAGAGAGAGGAGTAGGAGAAGGAGAAACAGACTCCTGGCTGAACAGAGAGCCTGATGCAGGACTTGATCCCAGGACCCCAGAATCATGACCTGAGCCAAAGGCAGACGTTTAAGTGACTGAGCCACATGGGCACCCTCAATTTTCAGCTTCTAAGAACATATGTAGTGCAGCCTGATGAACACATTGGCCCTTATTCTAGGTGAATTAAAGTAACACTCTTTGGGTATGAGAAAAATAGCAGTGATTTAATTGGGCTTTAAAGACAATGAAGGTGAAAAATCTGTATTTGATCTTTTTTACAAAGACTATAAAACCAAAGTAAGATATAGGGAAAATGAAAATGTGACTGGCTCTAGAAGAAAGAGATCAATATCCTTTTCAGAACCAATTTATTTTCACGTGAGTTTTGTTTTGTTTTGTTTTAAGGTAGAAATAAGAAGAGCAAAGAATCATCCAAGGACAAACTAGATTACTCTGCCAGATTTGCCACAGAGTGTTGCTATTTGAGATACTATTTAAAAAAATTAGAGCAGGGAAACTTGATTAAAATTGGTTTGGGGGGAATCAAGGGAATCAAGAATTGGGAGAGGGAAAAGCAGAGTTGACTTTGGGGACCCACAGAGAAAGTTGTTCCGCTTGAAATTAACAAATGGGTTTGGGGTCTAGCAAGGAAAGTCTGAACTTGAACTATACAAAAGCCAAAAACACTAACTGTCCTCAGAGAAAAATAAAAACAGTCCAGGACAAGTTAACAAGTTGCATCTAGTTAGTAACAAGAGCATATGTTGACTGGGGGCGTGTGTGTGTGTGTGTGTGTGTGTGTGTTTGGTACCGGTGTCAGGTTTCAGAGTTTGCTGCACACACTCTTGATGACAGGGAGCCCGCCGTGTTTATGGGCCCTGAAAATGGTCCATTCTAAGGAGGAAACCAAAGAGCCCAGAGGTATGTGATTTTTGAGCAAGTCTGTCCTATGCAGAAGGAGAAACATACATCTACTTCTCTGATTTCTGGAGTGTGCTTTCCTGTACCCAGAAGTCCACAGTCACTGCTAAGAGTCCTGTTCCTGACAGCTAGTTAAAGTGCCATGTTTTCAGTAATGGCTACCAATTCTGACATTTGAATTTTAGCAGTTTGGATCAGTTGACATTTGACTGGCTCTTGAATTTACTATCAGAAGATGGGCTTTTGCTTCTCTTCAGTTGTAAGATTTGCTGAATTA
Source organism: Neogale vison (assembly GCF_020171115.1). Taxonomy (NCBI): domain Eukaryota; kingdom Metazoa; phylum Chordata; class Mammalia; order Carnivora; family Mustelidae; genus Neogale; species Neogale vison. Next base: position 70,570,507 of record NC_058103.1, read on the forward strand.
ATTTTTATCAAAATTTTTAAAGTTTTTATCAAATTTTTCAGAAACAATACATCAGGCCCCTCTCCCTGGAAGACAAGCTGGAAGAACAAGAGGACAACAACCCAAGGGTCGTCATAAAACTGTACAACCTCAACATCAGGGGAAAATAGTATATTAAGTTCCTGGTATTGCCTCGTGGCCTGTTTATTTTTTAGATTTGACTTTTCTTTTCTTTTTTAATTCTTTCTCAACATTTTTTTCTGTTTTTTTTTTCTTTGTACACACTTACCATTTCAACTAGATTCTTAGTACAACATATTCCATAGTAACTTTTTAACTTGAAATTTTTCACACATATACTTTTTTCTTTTTCCTTTTCCTTTATATTTATATCTGTATATAGATATATAGAGATGTAAGCTTCAATGTAGCCTTTTTCTCCTTATTCAATTATATATATATATATATTTTAATTTCCCTGTATCTCTGGGAAGTAGTGTTCTCTAACAAAGAGAACAGAATACACCCAGGAAGAACTCAAAATGTCATCATCCTTAGCCAAGAAAAGGACAAGGAAGATCTTTCTTCAATTTAGAGCTCTTTATAGAGTTTGTCATTAACTGAACACAAAAGGTTAAAATGAAAAATTTTAGCCATCTTCATCATAGATGTGGCCAAAGCCTCTACTTAAATTTTCCATTTAAAATATGTCATATCTATGCATGCCTAAATTGGAGCTACTTAAAATCAAAGCTACCTAATAGTACTGAAACTTTTTATATGATTAAACCACATGATGGAAAAGATAAAGCACCAGTCTTTCTGCTCACACTGTAGGGGGCCAAGAAATGATTTTCCAAGTTGTAGCCTCTAAACTATGTATAATACCTAGGTTATTCAGAGATCTTAGTCCCTTAAAGCTCAAACATATAAATGTACACATGTAAACACACAACCTGCTGAATGCTGCTCAAAAAATATGGGAGGGGCGCCTGGATGGCTCAGTGGGTCAAACCTCTGCCTATGGCTCAGGTCATGATCTCAGGGTCCTGGAATCGAGCCCCGCATTGGGCTCTCTGCTTGGTGGGGAGCCTGCTTCCTCCTCTCTCTTTCTGCCTGCCTCTCTGCCTACTCGTGATTTCTCTGTCAAATAAATAAATAAAATCTTTAAAAAAATTTGGCAAAGAGTTAAATGTAGAAAATACATGTTACAAGTAGAAGTTAAACTGAAGAGATTGAACTAATAGACCCCTTAAGCAGTTGTGAGGAAGCAAGCTGCAAAAAACATACCACCAGAATTAAAAAGGAGGAAGGGATGAGAGAAATAAGCTGTGGGAAAACAAGCTAGGACTGAAAACGGTTAACACAACACACACACACATACATACACACACACACAGAAAACAGGCCCTGGTTTTAGTAGCTTTACAAAAATTTCTGAAGGAAATTTCAGGTTTCTTTGAATATTGATGAGCCATAGGAAGTTCATATCTGGTAAGGAATGCTAACAGTGTTCTCTGTAGCTACAGTGAGTGGTCAGACACCCCTTATAGAAGGTTTCTCTCTCTCTCTCTCTCTCTCTCACACACACGCACACATATACACACACACACACACACACAGTAAATCTGGTGATTGGCCCCCTGCAAAAGGTATACAAAATCACCTTAATTTTCTTTCCAACTTTGAAGCTATGAGCATTAGGGACCTTTGGGTAGTTTCCTTGCTTGGGATTGTATGTCTACTTTCCTTTTATTTAAGTAGTTGCATTGGATTCCAGGTTTGTTCTGGGTTCTTGCGTATGTTCTGAGATTAGGGTCTTAGCTATATTAAAAATGAATAATACTCCAGAAAACTTTCAGAATGAGAAATGATTTTAAGGATATTTAAGAATGTAGAACAAAGAAAGAATGTCTTAGGGAAGTGGTGAGGTGGTGAACATTATTGTCTGAACATTAGCTTTCTGTAGGGTTCAACGTAGAAACTGACTCCAGATCTTCTAAATCAGAGGATCTTAAAATGTTTTGTGTTGTCAATCTCTTGGGCTGTCTGGTGAAGCCTGTGGACTATTCCTCTGAATAATGTTTTTACAAAGGCAGCCAACTATATTAAAATAGAAATCCAGGTTCAGAATATATCTACATTATATTCATGCATATCCATGCATAACCATACATGGATATAACACATTTATATCCATAATATATCCATATTATATCCACATTATGGGTATATTCTAAAGATGGAGCCAACAGACTCTCTTGATGAACTGGATCTGGCCTGAGAGAAAAAGTTAAAAAATGACTCTATGCTGTTGGCAGAACAAATGGGAGTGTGGAATGTCCATACTTAAACTGTCTTCAGTTTAGTAAAACTAAAACCCTTGGACACTTAAATGCAGGGGAAGGAACAGAGGCCTACTGCTTCGGATAATTTTTTCTCATTATTAGACATCCACTAAATTGGTGATGGTCACTGAGGCTTCTTCTTTTTTTTTTTTCTCCCTCCAGATTAAATTTGTGAAAGAAAACCAATGAGAAGTGATTGTTTAAAAGTGCATCTTTCGATGCAGTATGATTTATTTGTTCTAAGTTTTCCTTTATTGGCCATTAACTAGTTATTAAATATTTTTCATGCTAAAATAATGTCAGTTTCTTATATGGTTGCCACTCAGTTCCATGTAAAGGTCTACTCATAGCTAGCACTGCCTTGATTCTTGATTAAGTATAAATAATGCAAAGAAGACAATGGAGAAAGTATCACAAGCACTCACTGTGAGCTCAGCAAGTTCAGGGTAATGTTGACATTAACAGTCCAACATTATTTAGAACTCGGGGGCTCATGGGTGGCTCAGTGGGTTAAGCCTCTGCCTTCAGCTGGGGTCGTGATCCCAGAGTCCTGGGATTGGGCCCACATTGGGCTCTCTGCTCAGCGGGGAGCCTGCTTCCCCCTCTCTCTCTGCCTGCCTCTCTGCCTACTTGTGATCTCTGTCTGCCAAATAAATAAATAAAATCTTCAAAAAGAAAAAAGAACTCATCATATTTGGCTTTTATTCTGAGTATATCTGATCATTGTTTCATGTGTTATTCTTTGGAGTAGTTAACGAAATGCACGAGGTGAACTTTCATCAGGGAACAAGGAACTGTGAAGTGTCAGCCTCACAGCCCTCCCCATAGGGGTCAGCGGAAGGCGAGTTAATGAGTGGCCCTGCTCAGTACACAATAATTGAACCTTGGGTTAAGCACGTGGCTGTGGCTTAGATTCCTGGGTCTAATTGTCTTAAATGACTGAAGAATAGGACACAGGGAGCTTACTATGTTTGCTTTGAAATGTTCCTTCCTTTACCTTTGAAACTGCTGGTTTTATGGTCCAAATCATTCTAAAAACCCTGCTCTCTGTGACTATTTATGGCTGTCAATAAGGAGAGAAAGGAGTAGGAATATAAAGGATGAAGTTTAAACTAGAGTGATGCCAATTTATACTGTTCTGGGTCCTTTTTTTTTTTTTTTTCCTTTTTTAAGTATGTTCCTTTTTCTTCAGTGTGGTGAGCTTCAGGTTTTGGAGTTGGTAAATTCTATTTTTCTGACAATAAATGTGAATCTCCTAGATTAACATGGGTCAGAGAAAACAAAGTTATAAAAAGCATGTGTGTTTAGTAAGGGGAATTGTGGACTTGGAAGTGGAGACGACAGGAAATCTTTGGGATGGAGGAAATGGATGAAGAGAGAAATAAATGGGGAAAGCATCAAGCTCCCTTTGCTTTACCTGTACAATTTTCAAAACCTTGGAACTAAAGTGAAGAAAACCACAGAGAACAATTAATTCCATCTTCACTGTGTATAATGTGTAATTTGCTCTTTCAGTTAAGGATATGTAACACCAATGACCAACTGTAGGCAAAAGTATAAAGTAAGTGAGATTATTTTTAAAAACTTACTATTCCTTTTTCATTGGTCGTTAAGTCTCCCTTTGGGTCAGTCCTATTAGTGCACCTAGTAGGTACAGATACACTCATTCAAGCCTCCTGGGAATTTTCCATGTGGGCATGTTGTAACTTCTCTGACCTCCCTTAAAATACACTTGTTCAGTGTCCCAGACTTTCCAGAGCCAAAAATGTGATGAGAGTTAATTAAATATTGTAAAAAAAAAATCTCTAAATCATAATAAGTCTTTAATTAACAAAATAATAGATAGTTTCTGGGTAATATCTGAGCTTTTAACTCATTCTAGATAGTAATTTCATTTTATCAAGATACTCTTACCTTACCTAAAATAAATAGAATGGCTATTTTAGACTATAAGATAATAGTGAGAAGGAGATTATGTATATGATGGTTCTTTCAGTTCCTTTTAAACTTGACCTTTAGGTGACCACCTGTTCAGACCAGGAAAACATGTAGGTCAACAGCAGAAAGACTATAGCCTATAATCATACAGATACAGACTACAATGTATCTCCAGAACTTCTATCATCAAAATGATAAAATAATTAGTAAATACCAATCATTGGTAAATATCATTGGTGAAGGAAGTAAAAGGAGTTTGGTATTATTTATGCTGGGAGAAATTTGGTTAATATTTTTAGGAACTGAATCTGAAATTGTAGATTCCCTAGGCATTCCATTTCATAAGATTCAAAGAAATAGGCTGTACCTGTAGTAGAAGAGACTTAATTTAAGACCCAAGGAAAACATTATGCCATCTCTAGAACCTGCATTTAAAGGATTTTTAACTTCTCTCTCTGCTGAGCTTTATGACCACATTAGATACTTCTCTTGATTGGCTAAGTTTGCTTATCAACCCAATGACATGTTTGTTTCCTAATACTAAGACTTGGAATCTGTGAAGCTTCCCAGCATTGTCCCTCTCCTCACACAACCTAAGGCAGCAAAGCAAGGTGGTTCTTTCTTGGTTGTGAGCTCCCTCAAGGAATATCAAGAATTTACTGAAATCTCTGCCTAATTGCAGAGAATAAATTCTCATGCTGCTCTTTTGCAAATATTTCAAATTATTTGTCTAACAGTAAATTAGATCTGACATGTTAATTGGTTTAGGGAGCCATGCATGATGTTTGCTCACTTGCGACTAATTTCTAATACATTAGTATTTTTGAAAAAAAGTAGATCAACTTGGAGAAAACTGGGTCTAGAGTTCAATCACCCTGCAACTTCTATTATCAGAGAGATCACACACACTAAAATTAATGTGAAAGGTGTATAAGTGGCTCATTCCAGGCCTGGCTGATGACTCATATGACTGTAAACACATAATTCCACTTCATCTTTCCTGGGGTTTTTCCTTCAGTAGAATAGATCTAATAATACCACATACCAGCCTCATAAGGAAATTGGCAGAATTAATGAGATAATAAAAATCATGGGAAATAGTTGTTGAAAGGACCTCAGGGCCTTGTCTTTACACTCCCTCCTGCTGAGTGGGAACATCTGACCTATCCAAATCCCCAAATCCATTCTTTCAATGTTCTTTAGCAGACTTAATCACTTAGGCTGGAGAAGCTGCTTCCGTTCCCCCCTCAAGTCCTCCTCAGATTTATCAACTTGGTGATTGAATCATTTATCACAAAGTTGAACCTAAATCTCCTTTTTGGTGGCAGATGATAGATAATTCTGTGACTTTTTCAGAGAACATGGCAAATGGCGGCATGATCCAGAATCTCCATGGACTCATTTGGAAATAGTACATCTTGCAGTTGTGTGTTCTTGTTTTTTTGTTTGTTTTTTTCCTCAGACTCCTTTTCCTTAAGGTTGGTTTCTGGTGAATGATAGAGAAGCTGGATACATCAAAAGACAGTCTTACAATGAATACAACTTATTCTTCATACAAGTCACTATCAGTGATAAACAGAGACATTTGGTAGCTTCATGAGATTTTTTTAGCCAGTTATGTATTTTTAAAAATACATTTTTAGCATAGAACTATAAACCGGAACGTCATGTAGCTAAGCAAACTTTTGGCATTTAGGAACCACTTTAAGAGGTTCACAAACGGGTGCCTGGGTGGCTCAGTGGGTTAAGCCTCTGCCTTCGGCTCAGGTCATGATCTCAGGGTCCTGGAATCAAGTTCTGCATCGGGCTCTCTGCTTGGCAGGGAGCCTGCTTCCTCCTCTCTCTCTCTGCCTGCCTCTAACTACTTGTGCTTGTGGTTGTCAAATAAATAAAATAAAAAATCTTAAAAAAAAAAGAGGTTCACAAACTCAGGCCATTAAAAAAATATGTGGACATTGTATATATAAAATATACATAAATTATATATATATAATATATATAAATAAATATAATAAGACATATCTAGAACATATATAAAACATTCTATATATCATATATAATGATTATGTAATGCTTTTATATAAAATGATTTTTTAAAAAATTTTATTTATCAATTTGATAGAGAGAGAATAAGCAGGAAGAGCAGCAGAAGGAGACGGAGAAGCAGACTTTCCATTGATAGAGAGCCCAACCTCAGGACTCTGGGATCATGACGCGAGCTGAAGGCAGACATTTAACCAATTGAGCCACCTAGGCACTCCTATATATAATCAGCAAAAGAGCAAAGGCAAATCGTGTATTAACCTTATCTTTATAATTCCATACTGTGGGTTCAGTGAGGGAGCTAGGGAGAAAGGATTTCTTAAGATTTCTAAATTATAGCTGGGGAAATTGAAGCGTAGACCAGAGCCACAAAAAATGGGCTATAGAACTTGTACAATGAAAGACATTAGTTGCTTTTGCTGGTTGGATATGTGCATTGTATACAAAATTTTAGGATAACAAGTAAGAGATATTTAAAAATTCATCTTTAGTTGATTTGAATTGTTCTTGGTCATTGGTGTTCTATTTTGTGTAGTCTAATTAATTCTTACTGCTTGAGTCTGCACCCTGGGGTGATTTTAAATAAGCAAATACGTAAAGAGTTTTCATTTGCGCGGTGATGTTGACTCATTGAGTGATTTTGTAGTCTAACTTCCTTATTTTCAGCCAGGATTAATTCCTTCTCTTTCTTTACAAACACCACACACACACACACACACACACACACACACAATTATACACTTATCTTACTAAAATTTTTTAAATGCATTTCTGCCAAAAGTGTTATATTCTATGAAAGATTATGATATTTTTAGGAAACTGCAATTTAAACTATAAATACTAATTATATTAATTATAAATATTAAATTTTAAATTATATAAATAAATAATCATAGGAATATAGGGTTTTTTTTTTCCCCTGCTCTTTAGCATTTAGGAAATATAGCCTTGAACATTCTAATAGCCATTTGATTTTTAGGTTGCAATTTTACAAATTCTGCTTCCCTCCAAAATAGTATTTTTAGAAAATAACTATCAACCCCGACCCCATGTCTAAATAGAGAATTTTAAATATCCACATGTGTCAACTACGAAACTTCTGTATCTCTATCTTCATACACTTTCCTTCAAAAAGCTCTCTCTCCTCTTATTGTAGACTGGGAACTCAAGCAGACAAATCTCTTTTGGGTTTATCCTGACATGGTGATTTGACCCTAGAAGCAGGGAAAACAAGAACTGATGCAATCTGTTTTTGCCTCTTTACCTAAACAATAGGTAATAATAGGTTTTATATCCTCAAATTTCCAGGAAAAGAAGAGAAAGAATAGAACTTAAAAAAAAAAAAAAAAAGGTAAGACAGGAAAGCATGAGCAATGAGTGATGGAAGTTTGAAGTAATGAAATTGGAGTCTTCCAAGTGTCAAGTATATTTGAATGTTGTTCTGTTTTATTCCAACATCTCTTTAATATCAAATAATCATAATTTCCAGGGAGAAAATGAAGAGATGGAAGCGATGCCACCTTCTAACAAGTAAGGCAGGGAGAGTTGAAACTGCAGGAGAGGATAGAGTTGGATTATGAAGTTGGAAGGTTGAATGGGTCATGCTGCAGACGCCCAAGAACCTGTGGAAGTCAAGGATGGAAAAAAGCCAAGTCAGCATGAGGGAGCTGACCAAAACCCAACAAACTGTTCACTCTCAGGGGTGAGCACAAGGCAAGTATGGAATCTAATGAACAATAGACCTGAGCCATCCTGCCAGAGGCCTGATGATGCTATCCATGTACTTTTGGGACCTGTGTGATACTAGAGTTTCCCTCCACCTTTGTCTCATGTCAGTAAGATACCAGATGACACCAGATATGTTCTGCTATCATCTTGGGAAAGGAAGTAGGGAATGAGGAGGTCACCTGTGACATTAAGCTTTTTTTTTGTTTTTGTTCAAGAAAGACAATACTATCTGACAGGACTTCTTTGATTACTGAATCAAACTAAGCCTAAACTTCTACTAAATACATAGTTTTGCCTATTCACCAGAGGATGTTGTCCTGAAGGGAGCTATAAACACAATCAAGGCAATATATCTTCTGTGCATATCTAACACAGTATAATAAATTTTATAACACTGCTATATGCAGTGGAGATTAAATGAAAAGGAGAAATTCTCCTATTCTTTACCAGAATATGACTGCAATCATTTTCTTTCCATGCATTTTGGAAAACTCATCCTTCATTGAGAGGGATGTTACTCTGTGTGGTGGGATGGTGGGAACCTGCATACCTTCTATTTCTGAATGACGAAGGTTTGAAATTCTTCTCCACTATCTGCAATCTGTTTGGTTCTTCATACATGAGAGTTTTAAAACTTTTTTTTTTTTTTAAGATTTTTATTTATTTATTTGACAGACAGAGATCACAAGTAAGCAGAGAGGCAGGCAGAGAGAGAGGAGGAAGCAGGCTCCCCGCTGAGCAGAGAGCCGGATCGATCCCAGGACCCTGAGACCATGACCTGAGCAGAAGGCAGAGGCTTTAACCCACTGAGCCACCCAGGCGCCCCATACATGAGAGTTTTAAAAACACACCCCTCTCCAAGTCTGAATGCTTTGAGTTACAGGGTCCCTAGGCCATAGTAATGTTTAGGCAGTGTTGAGAAACTCTGGTCGGGTCCCCTAGGAAGGATCCTGTGAGCCACGTGCACAGCACTGTTCTGAATCTGGGAGAGTTGCACAACCATTAGCATGCTGAATGGCTGCCAACTTTGTTCTGCACACTTAAGAAAGGTAGACTTTCAAAAGAGTAAATGTTTTTCCATCCTTTAACATCTATTTAAAGTTTTCTTTCCTGTGCTAATGATTTGGAGTCTGATAGAAAGCACTGGAGTTCTTTACCATGTTCTTGCCCGTATCTATTAATTCCTACCTCCTGCTCAAAAGGCAAGTGCAATTTAGGTGAATGAAGATGACTTGGGGAAATGTTTATCTCTGACCCATAGTTCTTCCTAGCAGTACAGACAACATCTTCTTGGGTCCACTAGATAAAGGAAAGCTGATGGTTTCTGGTATTAATTGTATGTGTCTGGTAATTGGTATTTATTTTTATACATGGTGGGCCACTTATAAAATGATGAACCCAGTGTTCAGACTGTAAGAAGAAAAATTAGGATCCTAACCTGGGATTCAGAAGGATTTATCTAGGCTCTGAAGCTACCCTCCTCTCAAGGAAACTTTTCTTCAAATTCAGGGGCACTACAATTTATTAATTTGAATTTAACACTATGTTACAAGTGTTAAGTTCCTTTTTTGGATCGTGAACTTTGAACTTCCTCTTAAAGTACTGGTTTTGTAATGGAGATTTTGCCACTGATCTAACTCTGTGACTTTGGATTTGTTTAACTTTGACATAGCAGTAAGAACACTCTAGCAACCCCTTGTGCATTCAAATAGCCTTGCCTAAAAAGCTGAACCAACAAATCTTTAACAGTTACAAGAGTAATGTGTATTGAGAGGCAGTTACTGGATAAAAATTGGGTTCAAGATGATTTTCAATCGAGCTGATTCAAACAAAACCAGAGAAGTGTCATAAAAATATAATTTCACACACAAGGAGCACATTCAGAGGCTGATGCTGCAATATTAATGGACACTCTCCCCCTTCCTATTTCCATCAAAATTCTTAGCCATAGAGACTAAAATGAGAGATTGCTATTGTATTTTGAAGCCTGGATGAGGATTTTAGGAGTAGCAGCTTAGAAAAGACAACAGCTTCACGTAGTCAAAATATTAAACCTTGTCTCCTGTCATTGGGCTTCAGAATTATAAATGACTAAACGTCTAGGAAATCTAGTGAAATATATATGAAAAAACTCGGAAGAAAAATTTTTTGAAACAATCTTAATATCAGAGAAAGATTTCAGAGTTGTATATATTTAGCAAAAAAATAAAAACTCAACCCTAGAAACTTTTCCATATATATTGGATTTATTATATTTCTCCAAAGCAATTTGAAAAGCACTGAATTATGTTCCCTTTCAGCTTCCAAAAAAATAAAAACACCATAAGTAATAAAAGCAGAAAAGTTGACTCTGAAATTCATTTTCGTATAGATTTATAGGAAAACTGCTTTGATGTCTTTTCCATTCCCCTGCCAGTTAAAAAAAAAAAAAAAAGAAAGAAAGAAAGAAAGAAAAGGGAACGTCTATTAAGTTTAACATAAAAAAACCCACTCTTCAAACCTCATTTATCTTTGATGAGCCCTGGGCAGAGTGCCATAATAACACTATGCACATTATAAGAATTCTATAATCGTTCAGTCTTTTCCCTTTCTTTTATAATCAGCTGAGTGTTGTTATTGGCCCTCCCTCTAACTGAGTTAGCGAGTCTGGGCTGACATTTGACGCAGTGCAGGTTGCTGTACACAAAAGGGAGTTGAAAGGGGATTTCAGCAGTCTCCAGGAGGAAATCCTCATTTCACTTTCAACACATACGAATTCAGGATGCTTTCTTCGGTATGTTAGGACCTAATGTTTTAATTAAGTGGGACTTCTCAGGGGTCCGGGTGGTCCTACTGGTGCTAAGCAGAATCTGCCAATGCCCCTGGCATTGATGGGGAAACAGATCCCCCGGCCTTTTCTGAATGCTTGGTGTATGTGAATTGGTTAGACCTCACAGATGTAAGTCCTGGCTGAATCCTGGCTCTGCTTGCTTCCTCTAGGCATAGGAAAGCACATACAGGGAGGGTTTGAGTTAATAAGTTGGAGTGTATTCATGTTTCAAACCAAGTAGGACACTCAAAGTGAATGGAGCTGGCACATCCAAACTTGTATTCTCTCTCTCTTTTATCACTCTTTCTAGCCACTAGAATGAGAATATTTTCATTAACTGGAAATTCTGGTTTTCAGGGAGCTAGTCAAAGTATTTCTGGTTCTGCATTTTTATGATAATTTTAAAAATGTAAAATAAAAATGAAATAATCTATTTTCTGAGGAGCAAAATGTCAGATATGTTTGGTGAAGTTAGAGTTGATCGAGTCTGAAGTCTAATTTTTTATTTACCAATTGTGTTTACTAGAGGAGGTTCGGGTTAAGATAACATAGTTTTTTTACTTATTTTTAAAAAATGAACATATAATGTATTATTTGCCCCAGGGGTACAGGTCTGTGAATCGTCAGACTTACACTTCACAGCACTCACCATCACACACACCTCCCCAATGTCCATAACTCAACCACCATCTACCCCCCACCCCGCTACCCCCAGTTTGTTTTGTAAGATTAAGAGTCTCTTATGGTTTGTCTCCCTCCTGATCCCATTTTCTTTCATTGTTTCCTTCCCTATCCCGCAGGACCCCACATTGCCTCTCAAATTCCTCATATCAGGGAGATCATATGATAATTACCTTTCTCTGATTGAATTATTTTTCCCAGCATAAGACCCTCTACTTCCATCCCTGTCATTGCAATGGCAAGATTTCATTTCTTTTGATGGCTGCATAGTATTCCATTGTGTGTGTGTGTATATATATATATATATATATATATATATATATATATATATATACCACTTCTTTATCCATTCATCTCTTGATGGCCACTTAGGTTCCATTCATAGTTTGGCTATTGTGGACATTGCTGCTATAAACATTCAGGTGCATGTGCCCCTTCAGATCACTACATTTGTTTCTTTACGGTAAATACCCAGTAGTGTGATTGCTGGGTCATAGGGTGGCTCTATTTTTAACTTTTTGAGGAACCTCCATACTGTTTTCCAGAGTGGCTACACCAGCTTGCATCCCCACCAACAGTATAGGAGGATTCCCCTCTCTCCGCAAACTCACCAGCATCTGTGGTTTCCAGACTTGTTAATTTTAGCCATTCTGACTGGTGTGAGGTGGTATCTCATTGTGGTTTTGATTTGTATTTACCTGATGCCGAGTGATGTGGAACACTTTTTCAAGTGTCTGTTAGCCATCTGGATGTCTTTTTTGCAGAAATGTCTGTTCATGTCCTTTGCCCATTTCTTGATTGGATTCTTTGTTCTTTGGGTGCTGAGTTTGAGAAGTTTTTTTATAGATTTTGGATACTAGCCCTTTATCTGATGTGTCATTTGCAAATATCTTCTCCCATTCTGGCAGTTGTCTTTTGTTTTTGTTGACTGTTTCCTTTGCTGTGCAAAAGCTTTTGATCTTGATGAAGTCCCAATAGTTCATTTTTGCCCTTGCCTCCCTTGCCTTTGGTGATGTTTCTAGAAAGGAGTGGCTGTGGCTGTGGTTGAAGAGGTTGCTGCCTGTTTTCTCCTCAAGGATTTTGATGGATTTCTTTCTCAGATTGAGCTCCTTCATACATTTTGAGTCTATTTTTGTGTGTGGTGTAAGGAAATGGTCCAGTTTCATTGTTATGCATGTGGCTGTTTAATTTTCCCAGCACCATTTGTTGAAGAGACTGTCTTTTTCCCATTGGACATTCTTTCCTGCTTTGTCAAAGATTAGTTGACCATAGAGGTGAGGGTCTATTTCTGGACTCTCTAGTCTGTTCCACTGATCTATATGTCTGTTTCTGTGCAGTACCACATTGTCTTGATGAAGACAGCTTTGTAATAGAGCTTGAAGTCTGGAATTGTGAGGCCACCAACTTTGGCTTTCTTTTTCAACATTCCTCTGGCTATTTGAGGTCTTTTCTGGTTCCACATAAATTTTAGGATTACTTGTTCCATTTCTTTGAAAAAAAAAAAGGATGGCATTTTGATAGGGATTGCACTAAATGTGTTGATTGCTTTAGGTAGCATAGACATTTTCACAATATTTGTTCTTCCAATCCATGAGCATGGAACATTTTTCCATTTCTTTATGTTTTTCTCAATTTCTTTCATGAGTACTTTATAGTTTTCTGAGTATAGATTCTTTGCCTCTTTGGTTAGGTTTATTCCTAGGTATCTTAAGGTTTTGGGTGCAGCTGTAAATGGGATCGACTCCTTAATTTCTCTTTCTTCTGTCTTGCTGTTGGTGTAAAGAAATGCAACTGATTTCTGTACATTGATTTTATATCCTGACACTTTACTGAATTCCTATTCAAGTTCTAGCAGATTTGGAGTGGAGTCTTTCGGGTTTTCCACATTAAGTATCATATCATCCGCAAAGCGTGAGAGTTTGACTTCTTTGCCAATTTGGATGCCTTTAATTTCCTTTTGCTGTCTGATTGCTGAGGCTAGGACTTCTAGTACTATGTCGAATAGCAATGGAGACAATGGACATCCCTGCCATGTTCCTGACATTAGTGGAAAAGCTCTCTCAGTTTTTTTCCATTGAGAATGATATTTGCTGTGGGTTTTTCATAGATGGCTTTGATGATATTGAGGTATGTGCTTTCTATCCCTACACTTTGAAGAGTTTTGATCAAGAAAGGATGCTGAACTTTATGAAAGGCTTTTTTAGCATGTATTAAGAGTATCATATGGTTCTTGTTCTTTCTTTTATGAATGCATTGTATCACATTGATTGATTTGCGGATGTTGAACCAAACTTGCAGCCCTGGAATAAATCCCACTTGGTTGTGAATAATCCTTTTAATGTACTGTTGGATCCTATTGGCTAGTATTTTGGTGTGAATTTTCACATCTGTGTTCATGAGGGATATTGGTCTGTAATATTTTTTGATGGGGTCTTTGGCTGGTTTTGGGATCCAGGTAATGTTGGCCTCATAAAATGAGTGTGGAAGTTTTCCTTCCATTTCTATTTTTTGAAGCAGTTTCAGGAGAATAGGTATTAATTCTTCTTTAAATGTTTGGTACCATTCCCCTGGAAAACCATCTGGCCCTGGGCTCTTGTTTCTTGGGAGATTTTTGATGACCGTTTCAATCTCCTTACTGGTTATGGGTCTGTTCAGGTTTTCTATTTCTTCCTGGTTCAGTTGTGGTAGTTTATATGTCTCCAGGAATGCATCTTTTCTTTCAGATTGTCAAATTTGCTGGCATTTGGTTGCTCCTAATATGTTCTTGTTATTGTTTGTATTTCTTTGGTGTTGGCTTTGATCTATTCTCTTTCATTCATGTTTTTATTTATTTGGGCCTTTTCTCTTTTCTTTTTGATAAGTTTGGCCATGGGTTTATCAATCTTATTAATTCTTTCAAAGAACAAGTTCCCAGTTTTGTTGATTTGTTCTACTGTTTTTTTTTTTTTTTTTGTTGTTGTTTGTTTGTTTCTATTTCATTGATTTCTGTTCTGACATTTATGATTTCTCTCCTCCTCCTGGGTTTAGGCTTTCTTTGTTGTTCTTTCTCCAGCTCCTTTAGGTGTAGGGTTAGGTCGTGGTATTTGAGACCTTTCTTGTTTTTTGAGAAAGTTTTGCATCGCTATATATTTTCCTCTCAGAACTGCCTTTGCTGTGTCCCACAGATTTTGAACAGTTGTGTTTTCATTATCATTTGTTTCCATGAATTTTTTTCAATTCTTCTTTAATTTCCTGTTTGACCCATTCATTCTTTCGTAGGATGCTCTTTAGCCTTCATGCATTTCGGTTTTTTCCAACTTTCCTCTTGTGATTGAATTCTAGCTTCAGAGCATTGCTGGTCTAAAAATATGCAGGGAATGATCTTAAACTTTTGGTACCAGTTGAGACCTGATTTAAGACTCATGATGTGATCTATTCTGGTGAATGTTCCATGTGCGTTACAGAAGAATGTGCATTCTGTTGTTTTGGGATGGAATTTTGTGACTCTATCTATGATGTCCATCTGGTCCATTGTGTCATTTAAGGCCTTTATATCCTTGTCGATCTTTTGTTTGAATGATTTGTCCATTTCAGTGAGGGAGGTGTTAAAGTCTCCTACTATTATTCTATTATTGTTGATGTGTTTCTTTGATTTTGTTATTAATTGGTTTGTATAGTTAGCTGCTCCCATGTTAGGGGCATAGATACTTAAAATTGTTAGATCTTCTTGTTGGAGAGACCCTTTGAGTATGATATAGTTTCCTTTCTCATCTCTTATTGTAGTCTTTGGCTTAAAATCTAATTTATCTGATATAAGGATTGCCACTCCAGTTTTCTTTTGATGTCCATTAGCATGGTAAATTGTTTTCCACCCCCTCACTTTAAATCTGGAGGTGTTTTTGGGACTAAAATGAGTTTCTTGTAGATAGCATATTGATGTTTTTGTTTTTGTTTTTTTTTAATCCATTCTGATACCCTGCGTTTTTTTGATTGGGGCATTTAGCCCATTTACATTTAGGGTACCTATTGAAAGATATGAATTTAGTACCATTATATTGCCTGTAAGGTGACTCTTACTGTATATTGTCTCTGTTCCTTTCTCATCTACTACTTTTAGGCTCTTTCTTTGCTTAGAGGACCCCTTTCAATATTTCCTGTAGTCCTGGTTTGTATGTTACAGACTTCTTGTCCTGAGCTGCCTTTCAGGATTTTCTCTTTGTCACCAAGACAAAGTTTCACTTTGTCTTACTATTAGATGCCAAGATGTGGACCTATTTTTATTGATTTTGAGGTGGATTCTCTATGCTTCCTGGATTTTAATGCTCGTTCCCTTTGCCATATTTGGGGAATTCTTTACCATAATTCACTCCAATATACCTTCTGCTCCCCTCTCTCTTCCTTCTTCTTCTGGAATCCCAATTATTCTAATATTGTTTCATCTTATGGTATCACTTATCTCTCAAATTCTCCCCCTGTGGTCGAGTAATCATTTGTTTCTCTTCTTTTTAGCTTCTTTATTCTGCATCATATGGTCTTCTATATCACTAATTCTCTCTTCTGCCTCATTTATTTTAGCAGTAAGAGCCTCCATTTTTAATTGCACCTCTTTAGTAACTTTTTAAAATTTCAGCTTGGTTAGATTTTAGTTTTCTTATATCTCAGAAAGGGCTTTTATTTCTCCAGACAGGGTTTCTCTGATATCTTCCATAGATCAAAATACACCCTAAATGTAGCACAGGGCTTTGTTCTAGTGTCCAGCCAGAGCAAATTCTCTCCATGGTCTTTTTCTTTCATTTTCCAACTAACTTATCAATTCCTTTTCAAGAAATGCTTTTTTAAATTTTCAAATTTACAGTCATATTCCATCCCTTTACTGTGTTTACCTTATTTTTGTGTATATATAAAAGTTTTTCTTTTTTTCTTTCTTTGTTTATATATAAAAGTTTTTCTGCCTTTATAATTTTGGGAGGTAGTTTCTTCTAAGAGACCAAAATATACCCAAAATCAGGTGGGTGGCTCTGTTCTATTCACTAGTCTAATATATATATAGAGAGAGAGCAATGTTCCTCAGTGGAGCAGACTTCTGAAAGACTGGATTTTGTGCTCTGTTGCCTCCACTGCTTGCCAGGAGCTGGACCCTTCCCCCACGTTCTGTCTTCCCCTTGTTTCGGACTCACTTCTCCACATGTTCTACCTTTCAGAAAGTGGTCGATTTTCTATTTCTAGGAATTGCTGCTCTTCTCTTCGATCTCCTTTTGGGTTTGTCGGTGTTTGGAATGTTTTCCTAACTAACTGAACTCCTGCGACCTGAGGTCATCTCGGTCTGTTACTCCTCCACTATCTTGACTGTCCTCGCTCTAATAGGTTTTTATCTCTATTTAGCTTTTTTGAGGTTTTTAGAAAAAAAATTATGAACTTGTAAATCTGGCTTATAGACTTGCTGATAATACTAGGAAAAAAAATTGGAAGAAGAGAATTGCAAAATACGAGTTCTACTGGGAAAGGAAGATGGTCTCCCAGGATGGGCTACTTAGCTGGTCAGGTTCTGGTCAGTCTCGCTGAGATCGAATTTTGCAAATGGTCTCCAGTTGTTTGTTCTTTCACCATATACAGTTGCCAGAAGTCACTTCTCATTACAAATCTGATATTACCCATGACTATTTATGCCATTTCTTGCCCAATTATATCATGCCTATAATATTGACTATGCAGACTCATTTTCAATTCATGAGGACAGTGTGATGTATTAGTGCTACTGGAACTTAGAGCTTAGCTCTATATGGAACTATTCCAGTGTATTTTCGGTTTTGTTTGTTTGTTTGTTTGTTTCCTGGACCTTAGGATTCCATTGGTTTTCCATTCTCTCTTTACATCAGTTTTATCTGGTATATTGGCACATTCTTTGAGGTTTTACTTTGAAAAAATTTCTGCTGTTTTTTATACTTTAATTTACAGATGCTAAATAAATTTCTAGAATAGGGAAATGACTTCACCAAGGGCACACACTAGTTTCTGTTCATTTTTCATCCTAGCTCTTTTTTTAATAATTTATTTTATTTTTTTATAAACACATATTTTTATCCCCAGGGGTACAGGTCTGTGAATTGCCAGGTTTACACACTTCACAGCACTCACCATAGCACATACCCTCCCCAATGTCCATAACCCCACCCCCCTTCTCCCAACCCCCCTCCCCCCAGCAACCCTTAGTTTGTTTTGTGAGATTAAGAGTCACTTATAGTTTGTCTCATCCTAGCTCTTGATTCTTCTTTTCAATTAGTATATTTAGCTTTCGAGTTAAATTCCTTTAATTTGAAGAACCACCAATCACTTTTAGTTCCATGATGACTGGTAAAGTCACACAGATCATTGCCATCTTTCATTGTATATCTATGGGAAAGGTGCCAAGTTGAGATATATGAAACATCTACTTTGTTACATTTCATGTACACAGACTTGCCCTTTACACATGCTTCAGAGTGCTGCTTCCATCCCGAAATTCCATGTAAAACTGTCTCTGAGGAATCTGTTGCATGACTTTTCAGGCTTTCTGCCAGTAAATCTGACCTAGATTGCCCAATCTCAGCCTGCTGTATTTCTTGCAATGGACAGAAACATCAGCGTGTGAGTTGCACTACAAGTTAAGAGAGTTGTGAAAACTTTGACAATTTCCTAAATTGAAGCCAAGATGGTCTAATTATTTGCCATAACATGTGTGTTGTGTGACTTATGCTATCAAAATGTCTATTATAATTCTCTCTGCATGGTTCTGGGGATTACTAATATTGTTAGCACTTACTTATGAAAGTGATTGATCTTGGTATTCTTCTCTGGACACATTTTTCCACTCTAGGTCTTTTATAGTTAATGAGTTTCTAAAAGATAAGTTTATTAGTCTAAAACAATCTAGCATAAGAAAGATGGTGTCTTTCATGAAAAGAACCCTAGAAAAGAACCCTAGCCAAAATATGTTGGCTCAAGAGTGGGATCTACCACTTAATAAAACTCATTTGGGGCAAATTGTTTCTATGTTTCTGATTTTTAGTTTCTCTAATTTTTGAAAGGAAATAATAGTCCTCGTCCTTTCTCAGGTGACTTTGTGAAAACAAAATAATACGTGTGATTTTTTTTTTTAATAATTGGAATGTGGTCACCATATATATTTAGGATTCAATGTCAATTAGTCTCCTAAACAATAACACTAGGACATGACAATCAAAGATGGACAAGACAAGACCAAGCATGGATATAAGAAAGGCTGGTATAAAAAATATGGTTAATATAAGTTTAATTAATACTATGTAATACCAAGAAGGTATTAGTCCCAGTGGATTCTGCAATAGGCACAGCTGATATATTGGATTTAGTTCTTGGCATCATGTTTTTAAGACAGGCATTTTAAAATTGCCATATGCCCAAAGGAAAACACCCATATGGTAAAGTTCTATAAAAATGGAACTTGCATAAAGACTGGCTAAAGAAACTAGAGCATAGATTTCTCAGAAAAGAAAAGATTTGGAGACATAGTATAGTTGTGTTCAAACATTGATGAGCTCTCAAGCAGAAAGGCTTTAGACCTAATCTCAGAATTTAATTGAGACCAAACTATGATAGTAGTTTCTCGGGAAATATTAGGGGACTTTAACTATTATCCTTTATCATCCCTTTGACTAATAGGGTATAGCAATTTGATCTGTGTGCAGGGTAGGTGTCCTCTTCCTTCTTTTTTATATAAAATTGATTGCCTGGTTGAAAATGAAAATTTTCCTGGAAATAATGGATTTCAGCAGAAACATGCTCTCCTTGCTTAACATTCTTCATGATATTTTTATATACATTTACATACAAACAAAAGAATATTTGAGATTGGTTATTGCGGGAGGAAGTTAAAGGTAATGGGAAGGGAGAGGCTTTTGATTTGTGATAGTAAGGTGCTATTTCTTAATCTGGGTGGTAGTTACATGGATGCGACCAATTTGTGATAAATGTGATAAATGACCTATATACTTAATGATTTATGCATATTTCTGTGCAGATATTATAATTCAAAAATATATTTGATTTTAAGAAAAATATAAGTAATATGTATTTAAGATATAAAGCATACAAAAAAATCTTTAGGGATTTCTTTAAATACTTAGAAGTACCAGGAATCATTATTCAAATAAAGAACTTAAAAATGATCAATACCATTGAATTTATTATCTATATGTTCCCACTTTTATCCATTTCTATCTCCTCATCTTAGATGTAACTGATATACTGATTTGCATTTTTTATTTATTTTCCTTTTCTTGAAAAAAAAAAAGTTGCATCCCAAACCTATGTAACCCTAAACAGGATTTGTTTTCTTTTGCTTGTTTTAGAGCTTTACCAAAAATGCTTATACACTGTGTGTAGTCTTCTGTGATTTGTTTTTTCCATGTTGTTACATGGATTGTTCTTTCTATCAATTTAATGGAAAAACACCCTTATTGGCTAAATGTGTTGTAGTATCTTCTCCTATTTTGTGGCTTATTGTTCTACTCTTTGAATGATGTCATTTGATGAAGGGGGGTTTTGAAATTATAATGTGGTTATATTTATTATCTTTTCTTTTCCAGTTAATAGTTTTGGTGTCTTATTTAGGACATCATTCCTTATTCTAAAGTCATATAGATAATCTTCTGTATTATCTTTTGAGTTTTGAAAGAGGTGTACTTTCACATGTAAATCTTAATCTCTCTGGAATTGAAGTAGGAGTACAATAGACTTGTTTTCCATATGGGCAATTAATTATATCAGCACCATTCATTAAACAGTTCCTCATTTTCCCACAGCTTTGCAATGCAACCTCTGTCATATAACAAATTTACATACATAGGCATGTTTCCAGGCTCTCTGTTGGATATTTGTCTATCCCTATGCCAATATCATACTCTACTGTTACTGTAAATTCCTAATGTCTTGATAATTTGTAGGGCGAGGCTCTTCCACTTTTTCTTCTTCTTTAGAACTCCATATGCATTTTAGTATTAATTTATTGATCTCCTTATAAGATCCAGCCATGCCTATGATTTTAAAATTATTAAGTCTTTGGCTCAATGTGGGCAGGTTTGACCTCTTTATATTGAGTAGTCTTAACCATTAAGATTAGATGACTCTCTTTTACTTAGGTCTCTTTACTGTTGTTCTATAGAGTTTTATAATTTTCTCCATATAGGTCTTTGCCTTCTTTACATTTTTTAAGACTTGTTTGTAGGTACCTTACATATTTTGTTGCTATTGTAAATTTTTTGAATTGCATTTTTGTACTGTTTGTTTTTGTGGCACAGACATGAAATTGAATATTTATTTGTATTTTCTCTAGCTCCCTTTAAACTTTTATTAATTTTAATAATTTATAAGCAAATTATCTTGCGTTTTCTATGTAAAAAGTCATACATTTGTGAGTAATAACCATTTATTTTTTCCTTTTCAATCTTTGTGACATTTTTTCTTATTCCTTACTGTGTACCGGGATCTGCAGTAAAACTTTAAATAGCAGTGGTTATAGATTGTTACTGATTTTAATTTAAATACTTGGAGGGCCTTCTTTTATAAACGTGGTTTCATAAGACACCATCTCTCTTTGGAAATTGCTCAAAATTAACAGGAATTTTTTTAAATGGAAAAAAAAAGACCCACATTCTCTATCTTCATTAAAATTAGGGGACACATATAATTCATAAACATGAAAATACACATAAAATCTTCTCAAAATTACTGAGCAAAGAGGACCAAAGACATTCTAGAAGGCAAGAAATAAATATCTAAATGATGCATAGCTGCAGTATCTGAAAAATAAAGTCAGAACAAAGGAACAGAAATTAAGTTCAAGATATTATTCAAAAAAGCTTTCTTGAGATTTAAAAAACAAAATGAAACAACACTGGAATCTGTACATTGCAAAGGCACATTTTATGGGGAAAAAAAACCCTGACCAGAAAACTCAATATTAGGACATGGCTAAGTAAATTACTTGGACTCTAAAGATAAGGAAGGAATCTTTTGGGTAGTGGTATAAAAAGAACAAGAGACTTGTAAGGGGGAAAAGAATCTAGCCATCCATAGATTTCTCCACAGCAACAGACAGAGGGGAAGAGCTACAAAATACTCAGGGGAAGAAATCGTGAGCCAAGGATTTTTTTTATTCAACCAAGATGTTCTTCAAGTATAAAGACCTCAGATAAACAAGTTTGAATATGTAAAAAACCAAGGAGCCTTTCTTGAGAACAACCACTGGAAAATTAATTTAAAACAAGAGATGAGCTGGGGAAATTGTGGCAAAAGAATTCATGACATTATTTTGTTGAGTATTGAACATATGTAACTATAAAACCAGGACTCAAACAAATGTGGGGCTTATGGTGACAGAACAGAATGTGAAAGTTATATGCCTATATATGTAGAAATGAGACAGCTAACTAAAATTGGAAAGGAGGAGGAAACAACATGAAAGATAAGATCACTGATTGCAAAGGTGCTCTGTTAGATAGGAGTTAAATCCTTCAGAGCTGAAAAACCAGTAATGTAATTATAGACGTATTTAAAAATATAAACATAAATATTGTTACAGTTAATATTATCAACTTAAATTAGGAAGTAGAGAAGAAGAAATAAAATGGAACACTATTTTATCATTATTCAAAGTAGGGATAATTATGTCAAAAGACATAGATAAGTAATGACATGATATAAAGTCATAATTATGAAACAATGATTAAAACGAAAGGGCAAACCTCCTTCACTACCAGAAGAAGTACACATAAAAAATAAGAAAGGGGACCAGGATATTAAGTTTCTTTAAAAATCTATAAAAGATCAACAACATTAAATTATATAATAGAATAAGATCAGAACTATCAATAAATATAAATGAACATAACTCATATAGTTTCAGAAAAATTTTTCAAGAAAGCAGAATACTTTATACAAATATATATAAACACACACTCTCTATATATTAAAGATTCTGGTCACCAATTCCAACATGTGTGTTTATATAGGGGTGTGTGTGTGTGTGTGTGTGTGTGTGGACTTTCCCCACACTAACAGGCAATTTTCCAACACCAGCTGAGTGTCATACAGTTTAACTCAATTTCAACACTATCTACTCAAAGATAGCATTAGATCCCAAAGGTTAAGGGGTCATCCTACAAGGCTGCAACCCCTGCCAGATGCCAATTGCAAGTCCAGGTTGCCACCTATATTTCTGACCAATTAGCTACAGATTGAAGGTTTTAAAGACCCCCTCCTTGGGTTTGATTACTTTGCTGGAGCAACTCACAAAACAAAGAGAAACATTTTGCTTACTAGATCACTGGTTTATTATAAAAGGATATAACCCAGGAATAGGCAGATGAAAGAGTTGCAAAGGCAAGATACGGAAAAAGGATTCAGGGTTTCTATGCCCTCTCCAGGTGTGCCACTCTTCCCAGATCTCCATGTGTTTACCAACTTGGAAGCTCACTGAATGCTCTCCTTCTGGTTTTTTACTGAGGCTTCATTACATAGGCATGATTGATTAAGTCATTGGCCATTGGTGAATGAACTCAATCTCCAGACCCTCTCTCCTCCCCAGAGATGGTGGGTGGGGGGGGGCGGTGGTACTGAAAGTTCCAACCCTTTGATCACATGAATGATTCTCCTGGCAACCAGCTCCCCATCCTTAAGTTACCTAAGGGCTTTCCAAGTCACCTCATTAACAAAACAAAAGACACTTTTATTGCTCTTATCACAGGAAATTCTAGGCGTTTTAGGAGCTTTGAGTTGGAAACCGTGGACAAAGACCAAATATATATTTCTTATAAATCACAGTATCATAGTATACATGATAAATAACTAAAAGAAGTAATTTAGAAGGACTGAAAATAAAAGGAAAGCAAATTATACAAGACAAAAGCAAAGCTGGAGTCATAAGATATTAGTCAAGGCAGAATTCTGGCCAAAAAGCATTAACTGTGACAAAGAACACTCTGTAATGTTAAAAAGAGTCATTCACAATAAAAATATAATAGTGTTGAATATCTATGAGCCAAATGTCTCAACTTCATAAAACAAAAACTGTAAGATAGAGAAATAAACATGTAATAGATGGCTAAACTTACCTCTTAGCCCATGCTAGTGGTTAAAAAAGAAAAAGATACAAATGAATGAAATAATAATTTTATAAGAAAGTATAATTTACAAAAAGTAACCAGTAAAGAGATATATAAAATTAGATTAATTTTCATGGAGGAAATCGTGAACGTTGTCAGTTTATTACCTTGTGTAGCTTTTCTTTCTACCATACCTTTGAAGACGAGATTATGAATGCTATTTCAACAGCTCCAAAGAATACAATATATGTGCAATTGCATTTTAAAAGTTAGTCAGAGGTTCACCTGGGTGGCTCAGTTGTTTAAGCTCCAGATTCAGGTCATGATCTTAGGATCCTGGGATCTAGCCCCACGTCAGGCTCTGAGCTCAGCACAGAGTCTGTCTATCATTCTCCCTGCCCCTTTGCTTCCCCCAGCCTCGCTCCTGCATGCACACATGCTCTCTCTCAAATAAATAAATAAAATCTTTAAAGAAATTAAAAAATAAAAGTTATTTAGATATCATTTACTTTACTAACATATCTGTGGGATGTCAAGATGATCAAGGTCTTTGAAGACTAGCTTACAAAGAGCAAGAGAGTTGATATAACCCAAAAATGAAGGTATGTTGCTGACCCTTCCTGGTAAAAGAAAATTGCTCTGGTTCTTTATATTCCAATCCTTTATAATTGGTATAGAGGAAATAGCACAGTTAATTTCTGAATTGATTTGCTTCACATCTAGACCATATCTGAAGATCCTACATATAGATCATCAGATGCACTTAGAACCAGCACATAATCAAATCTATCATAATCTATAGTTATTCTTCAACATCCACCTGTCCCTTGTACATATGTGAATACTGGAAGTTGGTAGATATCATCACTGTAATATTTCTTTTTTTTTAAAGATTTTATTTATTTATTTATTTATTTGTCAGAGAGAGAGAGAGAGAGAGAGAGAGCGCACGAGCACTGGCAGATGGAGGCAGAGGGAGAAGCGGGCTCCCCGCCGAGCAAGGAGCCCGATGTGGGACTCGATCCCAGGATGCTGGGATCGTGACCCAAGCTGAAGGCAGCTGCTTAACCAACTGAGCCACCCAGGCGTCCCTCACTGTAATATTTTTCAAGGTTTTTTATTTTGTTCGTTTTGTTTGTTTGTTTGTTTTTTGTTTTTTTAGCACTAAAAGTTCTCAAATTTAATACCAAACCAACCTATTGGTGCAAAGACATAGTAGCAGAAAAATCATTTCCCTGATAAAACATGTCTGTTGGCCAGGTAGGAAGGATATTTACAGAGTGATAGGATAGAACACATGATCTTCGCACAGTTTAATTAAATGCGTGATGCCAGTTAGGTATGTCATTTCATGACATGTGATGCCTTATAGGCCCAGCTTCGTTCTTCTCCAGTGCCTCCTCTTGGAGTTGTACCTGATTTTACTACCAGTTTTCATCCAAATCCACTGGGGAATGGGATGATTCTGCTTTTGTTTCTTGGCCAGGAATCACTTGATTCTGAAAGTCTTGTGAGAAGACATGGCCAGAAACAGTCAGCCACACACAGCAGGACGGAGGAAAAAAAGAAAAAAATGTTTTTAAGGTTTCAATGATAACAGTAATTTTGTCAATTTCCATGAAAATAAGGTATTGCTTTTGTTTTAATATTCTGGGGTGTCTCGCTCCAGGGGTCAGGGAGTCCATGTGAAAATTCTACTGATCTATTTTAGTTATATATTCTAGAGCTGAAGAAATAACCATGAATATCTGAACATATTATAAGGCAAATCTAGGTCCAAATACTATATATTATCTAGCTTCATAAATTCCTACTTTGACAAATGGTACCACAGTGGCATTTTGGATTCCTAGAGTTGTTTTTAGATATATAGATGAACTAATCTACTTATTTCATTCCTAAGAACACCATAGTTCTTTAACTACCACCAAATATTTCTATCCAAACAGGGATTTCTGTCTGATTGTCATTGTTTCCTTCTGCCCGTTTCATTAAAGTAAACTCATCTTTTCTCTGTTATTTGGCCTCGGTCTCTTTAGTTCTTGTTTCCCATTGAAATCAGGGAGCTTGGGTCAGTGGGGTATCTCTCAACATTATCATCTTTAGTCTTCAAAGGACAGACACACAGAGCTTTTACATGATTTGGTTCTCTCCAAAATAAAGCATTTTTTTAATGCTTAAGAAAATGAATGTCTTTTGGGACCCCTTGAGAAATAGGGAGGAAATGTGATGGATCATATATAGTAAATCCATGCTAACATTTCCATCTGTCTAGGTTTATGGATTCTTTTCTCTATGCTAGGGAAATTTTTTCATCTAAATATTGAATACAGGTTACCCACTGAGTCCTGGTTTAGTAAACTAACAAAGCCAAATATCAGAACATTTCTAGTTGTTCAAGTTAACCCATTAATTTCAGTATCTCAGATAAGTGTATCCAGAGTAAAAAAATCTGGTTCCATGCATTATTATATTCTATTCTCCTTGGCTTACCACCCTTGGAATTTATTTCCTCCATATTCTCCAGGTATCTACTGATAAGAATTAGAGAAATGGTGTAACTATTTTGGTGTTTCTTTTTTCCTGGGTTAGGTTTTGTATTTGCTCCCATTGGGGTATATGCAAAAAGATTCCAGTTAACGGATATAGAGATAATGACGGGTGTTCTCCTTATCTTTTTTTTTTAATAATTTTTTATAAACATATATTTTTATCCCCAGGGGTAGAGGTCTGTGAATCGCCAGGTTTACACACTTCACAGCACTCACCATAGCACATACCCTCCCCAATGTCCATAACCCCAGCCCCCTTCTCCCAACTCCCCTCCCCCCAGCAACCCTCAGTTTGTTTTGTGAGATTAAGAGTCACTTATGGTTTGTCTCCCTCCCAATCCCATCTTGTTTCATTTATTCTTCTCCTACCCACTTAAGCCCCCATGTTGCATCACCACTTCCTCATATCAGGGAGATCATATGACAGTTGTCTTTCTCCGCTTGACTTATTTCGCTGAGCATGATATGCTCTAGCTCCATCCACGTTGTCTCAAATGGCAAGATTTCATTTCTTTTGATGGCTGCATAGTATTCCATTGTGTATATATACCACATCTTCTTGATCCATTCATCTGTTGATGGACATCTAGGTTCTTTCCATAGTTTGGCTATTGTGGACATTGCTGCTATAAACATTCGGGTGCACGTGCCCCTTCGGATCACTACGTTTGTATCTTTAGGGTAAATACCCAGTAGTGCAATTGCTGGGTCATAGGGCAGTTCTATTTTCAACATTTTGAGGAACCTCCATGCTGTTTTCCAGAGTGGTTGCACCAGCTTGCATTCCCACCAACAGTGTAGGAGGGTTCCCCTTTCTCCGCATCCTCGCCAGCGTCTGTCATTTCCTGACTTGTTGATTTCCTGACTTGTTGATTTTCCTGACTTGTTGATTTAAGGAGAACAGTTACCCTCTTACAAGGCAACTGCCTGGGTAAATTTGTTACCCTATCTTCAGCAAGAGATTAGTGGTTTTAATAATAATAATAATAATAATGATAATGATAATAATAAATAATCCAATATCTGCCTGGCACTGAAAAAAATAAGTGATTTTTTTCAGGGATACTTTTTGATGATGTCTTGTTCTAGGAGTTTAAAGCCCTGTGTTTATGATTTTATTTCTGTAAACTCTCCAAAAGCAGACACTTCACCCCATAGTACATAAAATCATTTCTACCATAAGAACTCAATGTAACACCCAACTGTTCTCCCAAATTATTGCCTTCTATAGGCAATTTATCTCAAATTATCTCAGTAGTTAATTTAAGAAATCATGAATCCAAAGCATGCCATAGATTATAAGTATCCTGTTTTCCTGTCGGATTTATGACATCTCTGCATTTAACGTCACATAGCTCAGGAACTCACTCTAAGAATTTAATCTTGGTGAATCTGTTTTGTGGGCTGACTGTTGCTAACAAGGATTGAATAATTTAGGGTCTAGTCAGTAAAGTGCTTTGTTTTTCAAACAGAGGTGACTTAGGTGACTGGTTACAAATGTGTTGAGGAGTTAAGAGAACAAAAAACGGAAGCTGATGTAATCCAGAGATGAATGCAGAATGAAGCTTATGTCCTTAAGTCTGGGAAACAAAGGAGAAGAGGGGGTGTGTTCTTAGAGGTCAGGGACACTTCTCTACCTTATGACTTGGTGTACGAAACAGGCCTGGCACCCAAGGAAGTCCTTGAACCTAGTCAGTGCTTGAACCATAGAGCAATTGTTGAGAAGCCAGGACCAGTGATGCCAAGGGTGTTCTGGGAAGCCAGGTTTTAGGACTGCTGAGAGGATGTGAACACTGGAACCAGGACCGAGGAAGAGACTCTACTCTGTGGGTGCCAGAAGTGCCGAAAGGTGCTCTTGAAAGGAAGGCTTGAAAGAAAAAAAAGATTTATTTCCCCTCTTTCTCGTCTTCCAATATCCACCAGTACCTCAGAGTGGCAGAATCTAACAAGAAGTCAGCCAGAGAGAGGTTGTCATGTGCCAACAGAGTCAAACACAGAAGGGTGGCAAAGGAGGTGAGGACTGCTCATGCAAACGACTGTCTCACTTTGTCTTAGCTTGCCCAGTAGCAGGAGGGAGTTCTGTTCTCCCAGAATTTGTAGTGTAGGGCATCTACTTCTCTTTATACTAATTTTGATTCTTACTTTAAAGCACCGCTCTGATTCATCTCTTTTTCTCCATTTTCAGTATTTTTTTTTAAAGATTTATTTATTTATTTATTTATTATTAGAGAGAGAGAGTGTGAGTGAGCAGGGAGAGGGACAAAAAGAGAGAGAGCAGAGCATGGAGCCAGGCATGGGGCTACATCCCAGGACCCGGAGATCTTGACATGATCTGAAATCAAGAGTCAGCAGCTCAACCACCTGAACCACCTAGGCACCCCTCACTATCGTTCTCTTACTCTAAGTCCCTTCCACCTAACACTTGCCTTGTTTTAACCTTCCAGATAGAAATACACTGCAAAGGTCCATGAACTTTTATCTTCAAATTCTTACTATTTTTTTTTAAACATATAATTACTAAACTCTATGTTAAAGAATTACTTATGCATTGGTCAAGATGAGTAGCTATGAATTTATCCTTTATGGTTTGTTTTATTGTGAAATGGATATAAACATGGAGGCATTTAGGAAAACAAAGACTCTAAATAAAACCAAGAGCTCTGTCATTGTCAAATTTAAAAACAAAGTTCAGAAGATAGATTTATTACATCACTGAAACCTATTAGGTCAAAGATTATTTAGCTACTTTATGCTCTAATTGCAATTCTTTATTTACTTCCCACTTCCCCATCCCTATTATATATCCCCAGCTGTTGTTCACAACGGGCTATCTTTCTTCAGATGTGACATACTCTCAAATCTCCACAGATCATGCTGACCCAATCTCCCCTTTCCTTCTTTCCTTCTTAGCCGAGTAAATGCTCTTCACTGACTGAGGCCCTGCTCAGTTGTTCTGACCTTGGTGAAACCTTTCCATGTCATTTGGAACATTTCCAGAGTATTTGGTTCATACTGTTTTGTTTATAACTTATCACATGATGTTTTTAACACTTTAGTACCAAAGTGGCCTAATGAGGAAGATGGGTTTTCCATAGTAGGGTCAAGTGAGCCCAACCGAACAGGAATTTCATCTTTGTATTCAATCTTCAATGAGTTCTATCTCCTCCATTAAATTATGAGCTCCACTTTGAAAGCAAGAAATAAATGTCACTTGTATTTCTATTTCTAGCATCTAGTTCAATGCTGGGTACATAGTGGGCTTCAATAAATGCCTAATGTAATTTAATTATACATTAGGTGGAAGAATGCCAGAGTCACATAATATAGTGCTTTTGGATGGTGTGCATATTTCTCATTTTTCTACCTGTTCTGGTATGACAAGTACCAATTTTCTAACCTTTGAAAACATCTGACATATATTATTTTTAAAAGTTAATATTCCTTCCCGAGATCATTTAACCATTTCTTGCAGACATTTGAAATCATAAAGAAGCATATTTATTTTTCCAATTTTTATGGCCATGTATTAGTTTTACCTGATTAGTATTGGTTAGATTTGACCCAATTTTAATCTTATACTCATTGTGTCACTAATTTATGCAGAAAATATTGCAAAGCCTCTTTTAGAACACTGGCCTTTTGAGACTGGGGACTTAGGTAGTCCTTATCATGTTTTTGGTTGCCTTATACTATCATTCTGGATGGTGGTTAATAACACTTTATATTTATCTTTGAGGAAAGGCTTTGAGATGACTCTAAGCTTAGGAGGCACAGTCAAGAACTGCACCAGGGTTTTCAAATAGCAGCTATGATCATGAGACCAAAGGCAATCTTTGTCCAAATGCTGTGGAATCACTATGCAGGGCATTTTTCTCCAAGCTCTGCTTGCTCATGTGGATCTCTGTTGTCAACTGTGCTCTCATCTTAGGGTATGGACTGCTATATAAGCTCCATGTTGGTTAGGCTATTTTGTTGCCCTTGATTTCTGAGTATTTCCGTTCTTAAGATCAAAAGCCCACAAAGAAAAAAGTACTAATAAAAGAGAATTGCACTCTATACTTAAACATGGATGGGGCTTAGAGCATTAGGGTATCTCGTCTTCAGAAGCTTGTATGTTATCATAGTGAACAAACGGACTTTCTGTCTGGGCAAAGGCCTGTTTGCCCTTCCAGCTGACTCCACCCTGCACCCTAATGGATATGAGGCTAATAGAGACCAGTTTTCTCTTTCTTAAACTCATTTCTTTTCTCTGCATTTTGACACCATATCCGTTTGAGGCAAGCTGTGGCAGGCACATTTACTAAAAGGATACCCATGTTGGGAAG
This sequence comes from Neogale vison, assembly GCF_020171115.1. Taxonomy (NCBI): domain Eukaryota; kingdom Metazoa; phylum Chordata; class Mammalia; order Carnivora; family Mustelidae; genus Neogale; species Neogale vison. The sequence continues at coordinate 70,601,008 of NC_058103.1, forward strand.
CAGCAGCCAAAGGCTCAGTGCCAGGATTAGCCATTAGCAGTAGGGGGAAAACATTCTTGTTGTAGTCTTGTTTGCTGGAAGGCTACCCACTGGCATTTGAAATAGTTCTCTCTTGTCAATCAAACAAATTGTCTTGCAGATCTACTGGGTGTTTAGAGGATACAGAGAGAGAATTTTCAGATCTTTAGGTGCTTTTTCAGAAGGTGATCTGTGTTCTGTAGCAATATCTGAATTTTTTTTAAGGATGGTTCTTCCTTCAGCAGTGTTGTTGATGTACCCCTCATGCCTAGAGATTACAGGAAATAATAGTTTTTAGACATATCATTAAAATTGCCCCCATTTTGGAGAGTATTAATGAAAATCTGGCTGTGGGAATATCTTTATCTTGAGCTCCCAGGATATTAAGGTAGCCTGAGTTATCAGACCAAAGGATAATATTAGGGTTAAGAATAACTATGGGGGCACCTGGCGGACTCAGTTGGAAGAGTGTGTGGCTCTTGATCTTAGGGTCAGGAGTTTGAGCTTCACATATACAAGTATACAGCCAGTATACAGGATAGGCTGAGAGGAGTGCTCATAATAACACATAGATATACCTTAATGTATTAAAATTCTACTTATATAAAAAAGAAAATCGGTAAGGCCTGTAGTGAATAGCCACCTTTGTAATGCAAATACTCCCCCATCTCTAGCATGGTTTCAACTGGTGGTGTTCAACTTTAATCTCTTTATTTCTTTATAGTTCCCCATAGAAGCCCCCCTTTATGTTTTATTAATTCCCACCTCTGATTAAGTTTTCATCTGAAGAAATTGTTGTGCTACTAAAAAATTATTTTTTAAAAACACTGAACTATACACATTATATGGGACAGAATGAGGTAAAATATCATTCTCCAAATACCTTTGAATTAAGGATTCCCATTTGAATTGTTTATCCCAATGGGAATTATCCTGTGAAAGGCAGAGTCCTTTGAAGAGTTCATCACTCTTATGACATTCCTTATGAAAAGTTCCGTGATGCTGCCAGGCACATGCCCTCTCCTTTGCATTTACCAAACTCCCCTGGGCCGTAAAGACATGAATAGTGTCTATCTATACACCACAGGTATATTTTTATAGTGTTGATGAGTTATTGGTCCCCCCCCCCCATTATAGGAGTAACTCAGGATAATTGTAGACAGTTTGAGAACATGGGTTGGTGATTTTGTACTGTCAACATACCAATGTGGAACTCTATATCCTAGACATCTTTTCTCTGTATGTTTCAAGTTTAGTGCTGACCACTAGACGAATCTGTGTGGGATTTGGAATATGAATGTAAAATAGTTATGATTATACTCCAAAGCATGGTTGGCATATTGTGGCCCACAGGCCAGATTCAGTATGCCAACTGTTTTGGTAAATAAAGTTGTATTAGAACCCAGACACACTTGTTTATATATTGTCTTCTGCTATTTTCATGCTACAATGACAGAGCTAGGTGACTACAAACCACATGACCTGCAAAGTCTAAAATGTTTTTACCTTATGGCCTATCAATTCTGTACCTATTAATAGATATTTCATAAATTAAAAAAAAATTGGCTGATCACGTCTCTCCAGGTTGGTGCAAGGCTCCATGTGCTACTGAAACTCACAAAGTCTGGTTCATCTCTTCGGCGAGGATGCGCTGGAGCTCCTCCTTCAGTTTGGGATTAGATAGGGTGAGAGATGGTTACGGTATGTAGTTTGTCTTTGTTAGTTTTAATTGTCTTCATGTGTTCCAGGTGTCCTAAATTTTCTAAGCTATGTGTCCAGTTTTCTTTCTAACTACCATCTTTGTTGAACTGAAATCACTTCAGGCCCACCATCAGATGCCCTCCACTTTTTTTTTTTTTTTCCACCAGGAAATGGGTCTACTAGCATAGTAAAAATGATCTCAGGTGGGATATCCCAAAGTAGTTTGGAAAATACTGCTATTTTTATAACAAATATGTAGTTTGTGAACATATAATGGGTTTATTATGGTTATTATAAGTAAAGTAATAAACACATTTAAAAAAAGAAATTTAAATAAAATTAAAAATTCAGTTACTTATCCAAAAGTCACATTGCAAGTGTGCCATAGCCACAAATGCCCACTGACTACCATATTGTACAGTGTAAGTAGACCATACAGTAGGCTCTCAAAAGTGTTTTACATTGATATCGAGGACTCCATCTGTGCTGTTGAGTACATTTCTCATGACACACAGTCTCACAACCATGTGCACTAACTGCACTAACAGTTCACTAACTCCTCTTATCTAAAAGTAATCTTCTTCCCTTCAGTTCTCCCACATCCAACCTGAGAAATAATTATTTATTTTTCAAGTATCATCTATCAATGAAATATTTTGACTCTTTCTTCTGAAAAGAATCAATTATTTCATCCTTTTTGTTCCACTGTACATCTATGGATTTTCCTTCTAGGATAATTTTTCATACTTTATTGAATTTCATACTTTATTGGAGGCCTCTGGATGGCAGGAACTGAGGCTTATTTGTCTTTTTATTTTCCATATCTGGCACAATTCTGGCATACAGAAGTCACTCAGCAGATGATGGTTTAAGTGAAAGAAGCAAAAGGATCTCTCTATTTTTATTTTTCATTTTCTTATGACATCTATTACTTCTACCCCTTAAATTTTGAATCTCAATTTCTCTTCTTTTGCATATAAACATGCTAAAGTCTTTTCTGTTTGTTAAAAAATCACATTTATGTAGCTTTCTCAAGGTCATATTTAGAGGTTACATGATTGGATAGACCAATTTCCAGACATGTAGATATCTTGTTTGACAGTAGTCATAAATACAACTCTTTATTTATAATTCCAAAACCTGACATGTTCTAAAAATCAAAAGATTCCTTATAATTCATCTGGTACTACATGGTAATAAACCCTGATTTGGTATGCATAGATATGAGACTATTCGTAGTCTACTGATGTTAGTTAATGTGAATTTTCAAATGGTACTTGAGTATCTGTGCCATACTACTTTTTTTTTAAATTGGAAAACTTCTGAGTTCTGAAACACGTGTAGCCTCAAAGGCTTGGGATTGTCTGTGAACTTGTCCATCACTCTGGCTATTTATGTACAGCAAATACATAGTATGTAGATTTTTTTACAGGAACATAAAAACAGTTCATCAAAAAGAGTTCACTTTTTATATATAAAAGGAATTCTAAGGCTAGTTATTGAAGTTGCAAAACTACAACAAAATTCTGTTTGATACTTAATAAAATAAACTTTTCTCAAGATTTTGAGGGCATGCCTTATTTTTTAGTCAGATAATGACCAGATGGCTTTAAGATTTAGTTTCATCATTTTTAAAAGAGAACACACTTTTATAGAGCCAAAAATAGTTATATAGCCAACAATTACAGAATCGTTCTGGAATTTTCTGTATTTACACCGTCTATATTCAAAGTTGCAGGATACTTTGTCTTTTTGATAGACATAATTCTACCAGGCAGAATAAAATCATCTTGAAATGATATGGCAGATACTTGACAATTCAGTCACACACAGAGGTTCACACTCTAGAAGCAATCATGGAAACTTAAAACATGATTCATGCTCAAAGACTGTGAATCTTCCCCGAATTTTGACTGCATTTCCAGTAAATAACTCTGCATTTCTTCAGTAACCATGGTTCCATTGACTACAGGGAAGTTTAGCAGTAGAAGTGAATGGAGTCTCCAGTGGACATTGGCCTAATCCACATGAACAATTTGAGTGTGAATGCACTCACTTCCTGGAACAAATCAGCAATGTTCTTACATTTTCCCCTGCAGTTTCAAGTTCAGTGTTGAATTACTCTATCATATCAGTAAAAAATACAAGCTGTGAACCGCTGGCAGGCAAACAAGTTAGAGATCTAAGACATGTCTGTTTTCAAAAAAGTACCTGATTTGGGGAAGCAGTTCAGCAAATCTCTATCAAGTTACAGTGACCAGGTCAGTTACTAAGCTATGGTCTGGCAGCGTTAGACCCACATGGTCACTGGGAGCTTTGGGAAGCTGGGGTTGGTATTCTGTAAACTGCATTTGACTCCTGCACTTGGCCTGTAGGAGGCACTAGAGAGAGACCAGGAGCCTGGGTGGAGCAGAAGGGACAGGCTCCTTTCCATATATTTTTCCCCCCATATATTTTCTATTCCTGATTTTATTTTTTGCACCTGTCATTGTTATCCTAATGATGCTTCCTCACTCTAGAAGCAATGTTTTTTTTTTTTTTTTTTCCTAATAGCAACAGGTGTTTCAGTCTGCTATTTTTCTGACACTTCCCCAAACCAGCCTCACTGAAACTTGTCAGAGATACCATCACCAGCTGGCAGGTTCCTCCTTCCCAAAGTCTGGGTTCTGGCTGCAGAGTCTCTTCTTTGACCCTGATACCAGCTGGCCAGAGACCCAGCATCCTCAGAGACTCAGCAAGCCCACCCTCTGGTGCCTCTCAATCTCCAAGTTTCTTTCTTTCTTTCTTTTTAATTTAAAAATTTAAAAAAATTTTTAATAAACATATAATGTATTTTTATCCCCAGGGGCACAGGTCTGTGAATCACCAGGTTTACACACTTCACAGCACTCACCATAGCACATACCCTCCCCAATGTCCAAAACCCCATCCCCCTCTCCTGACCCCCCTCCCCCTAGCAACCCTCAATTTGTTTTGTGAGATTAAGAGCCACTTATAGTTTGTCTTCCTCCCGATCCCATCTTGTTTCATTTATTCTTTTCCTACCCCCCAACTCTCCATGTTGCATCTCCACTTCCTCATATCAGGGAGATCATATGATAGTTGTCTTTCTCCCTCAATCTCCAAGTTTCTAACTTTTAACACAAATTTTAACCCCATTTCTTCCCTCTCTAGCCTAGGGGTAGTAGCTGCTCCTGCTGTTACTATCTCCTTGATGCCTTCATATTCCCTCTTTGACTTTGGAGTTTTCCAATACCTGAACTAAACATTCTTTTTTTTTTTTTTAAGATTTTATTTATTTATTTGACAGAGAGATCACAAGTAGGCAGAGAGGCAGGCAGAGAGAGAGAGAGAGGAGGAAGCAGGCTCCCTGCCGAGCAGAGAGCCCGATGTGGGACTCGATTCTAGGACCCTGGAATCATGACCTGAGCTGAAGGCAGAGGCTTTAACCCACTGAGCCACCCAGGCGCCCTGAGCTAAACATTCTTTATGGTAAATCTCGCAGTTCAAATAACAAGTCTGACTTTTGTCTTCTGAGTGGATGTTGGCTGATAAAGCTGATAGTCATAGGATTGCATCAAAGGAAACTCAGACATAAGATTTCAATCCATCTTCTCCTAAATACTCTTTATTTGTTAAGACCTCAAACTGAAGGCACCTCCCTGATTACTTTTCCATCAAAGCAAGTAGTGAGTCTCACGAGCTGGCCCAGAATACTAATTCTTGTGGTGAAGTTCTTCTTGTAAGTGTTAATTATCTATTAAGTCATCTCAACCCTTCATTTGTAAATGCTTGGTATAGCAAGTAAACTCATTTTTCTCATATTTAGGCTAAACTCAAATTTGTTACTGAAAAAACACTATTCCTTATTAGCTAATGTTATGCTGATATAATTAAGAGCAATTTCCCCTAAAATCCCAGGTGATTCTCCTCCCCCCACCCTACCATGAGGTCACATGCTGGGAACTCCTTATATAGAAAAATACCCAAAACAAAAGTTTGCATTGTGATGTTTTTGTTTGTTGTTTTGTTTTACTGTTTCAAAATCAGATTGCATTCGGACCTTTGCTCTCAAATAGGTTAACTGGGAGTTTGCTTTAGCGTTTCCAGCTTTCCTGAGGCCCAAGTTCAAATTAATACCAATATCTGTTTCTGTATATCACAATTACACTCTTAAAGATTTTATTTATTTATTTGACAGACAGAGATCACAAGTAGGCAGAGAGGCAGGCAAAGAGAGAGGGAGAGGGGGAGAAGCAGGCTCCCCACTGAGCAGAGAGCCTGATGCTGGACTCTGGGATCATGACCTGAGCCGAAGGCAGTGGCTTAACCCGCTGAGCCACCTAGGCACCCCACAATTATACTTTTAAATCAGTTCTTAGAATTGCTTAGTGAAGATTTAGGTGTGTGGAGAAGAACAGAGATAGCATAGAAAACAACTCCAAAGTCTTTTGGCTTTGTGGAAATCACGTTTTGTAAAGCTTTTTGTTTTTTATTTTTATTTATTTATTTAATTTATTTTATTCTTCTTATTTTTTATTCATTTTTAATTTAGTTTTACTTTATATAAGCTATTCCTAAATGCCCTGAATTGAGAAGTAAATCAAAACAAATCTCTTGGATAATTCTTACTTGTATCACATTGTATATGTAAACACTGTTTTCCACTTGGTAAGCATAAGTAAGACGGATCCTGCCCAGACAGTGTACCGGCTTACAGGGATGCTACATAGGAGGAAAACAGAGAAGAGGCTGTTTTGCTTTTGTTTGAGATTCACAACAGCTGTTGTATTCTTCTTGACTGCTTCCAAATTTAATAAGGCCCAATAAATCTCTAAGAAAACAGCCCTGAGACACTGCTATTGTTTTTATTTTGCTGTTGAGCTCATAGTACAAGTCTCTCTCTTTGCAGCACTCTTTCTGGCTCATTTCAGAGTGACTCATGCCAGATATAAACCCCAAAACACGAGCCCGGAAAAGCACACAGGAAAAGCACAACTCTGGCAGTGGATGTCCACTAACAGAAATCTTCACTTAAAACCCAATTCAGACTACTAACTTGTGCAAGTCAGGTGTCTGAGATTGCTAGTCTGCCTGTCCTCAGAGCCTTAAATGCCCTTTCCAAGCCATTGCTTCAAATTCCTGGCTATTGTTCTCTTATAAACCATTTGCAGGAAAAATATCATCAGAAGCTCATGTAATTTCCTGGTCAGCAAAATGCACCCTAGCCTCCTTTGGGATCACTGTCATGGAGATTACACACCCAGTGTAGGAAGCCGAAAGGAGCATACTACTGATGCGAGTAATATATTTTCAATTTTTAATGAAGTGTTACTTGTCCGCAACATTATCTGTTTTAGGTTCCAGGCTGTGTGCCAGTGATAAACTGCATAGCTCAACATCTTATCTATTTTTAAGAGACCAGTCTTTAAAGGTAAATTCCCTGTTTTCCTCAGTGAACCGATCCAGTGTTTGGCTACCATTATACGCTTTAAAAGTGTACGCGATGTGATTTTCTTGGTATGTGTGAGGACGGGGGACTTAAATATATTTCTGTTCCATCTTTCATGCAAAAATTGAAGTGATATGCACAACTGATTGTGCACAACTGAGGCCAGTTTTCTAATGAGCTAGAGGCTCGTGGGATTTCTGCCTCAGGTGGGCGATAATTAAACACGTTATAAATGTAAGTCTGGCTGCTGGGTAAGCGGGTCAGAGGAAGGAGAGCCGTCTTCTGTGCTCTGAAGTTACTTGTGAGTAAGCGCTAGCTACCTTCAGATAAGCCAGAGTAAGTCATCCAACTAAAGCTAGGCCTAAAAGAAACCCACATCCTGTGCAAGGGTGGTAGAGAATGAAGACCAGTGTCAAGTGGCTTTTGGATGGAAGAAGAAGGCTGAGGGGAAGGAGGAAAGCTCTGAGCCAGTCTGTTCTTAAGAATCAGACTAATAACGAACTTTCACAGGGGCCTGCAAATGTAATGAACAGGGACAGACCTCAGCAGATCTCTTTCCTGCGGAGGCACACAAGGTCGCTGCATCCAGTTTTGAAACGACTTGTTGAAAGGTGAGTGGGGTATGTCTTGAGTAGATTATCGGAGATTTGCTGGAGAGCCCAGTGAAATTTATAAAACTCACAGGCTACTGGCCAGTTTGACTGATTAAATGATACTGTGAGAACTTTTCTCATTGATTCCTTTGGCAAGTCAGAAGTCCTGTTAAAAAGCTAAAGGTTAGGAGGAGGCAGGCTGTACCATAATTTCTCTTTTTGTTGATTTTTATGCTGTGACTTTGGAAAATAAACAAGAGAGTTTAAGACGTGAGAATGTGGTAGATCTGCACCCTCATGTAGGGTACCAAACAATAGAATTAGAAATAGATTTTGTTCTAAGTGAAATAATTTTATAAACTGGAATTTGAGGGGATGGCATTAATGAAGAAAGAGAAGTAGGTAAATTTGTGAAACTTGCTGTGTGGTCGACATTGGTTATATCATGAATTAATAAAGGACTGAGTAGTGTTTCACAGAAGAATAAAAAAAGGAATGAAAAAAGAGCTGCACCAAGAGGTTCAAATAGGTGTTATGTGAATATACAATAGAAGATACAAGATGTGCTTTATTTTTTTAATTTTAAGATTTTAATTATTTATTTGACAGAGAGAGGGAACAGAAGGAGGTAGAGTGGGAGAGAGAGAAGCAGGCTTCCCTCGGAGGAGGGAGCCTGATGCGGGGCTCAATCCCAGGACACTGAGATCATGACCCGAGCTGAAGGCAGATGGTTAATGACTGAGCCACCCAGGCGCCCCTCAAAGTGTGCTTTAAGTTTGAGGTAAATATTCTCATAAAGGGGTACCACTGATTCTTGAAGTTGGGACAGATAACCTATAAACATTTAAATAAGACATTGCCTAAGAAGTAAATGAAATAAACAGGAAAAGGGGATGTAAAAAAAGAAAATACAAAATTTTCTAGAATAAATCTGAAGATAGAGCCCTCCTAGACATATTTGAATAATAATAAAAATAGAGAAAGCCATAAGGTTGAAAAAAAATCCTATACATTTTAGGTGTAAGGTGATTCTGTTCTAATGTAAAATCTCAACTGTATTATCAGTGGAAAGATGCCACCATTTCAGACAAGTGTTGAAGCCCCATTCTGCCTCAAACAAAATATCTAATAAATTATTGTCTTGCTTCGTTGGTGATTTGTTTTTTACTCAGAGAGATGAAAACAACCAGTACAGCTGATGTTCTAGATCAGTGGTGGGAGAGGATTTGCCTTTGCAAAATCCGCCCCCATCAACGTCCCCTACCAAACACTCCTTGCTGAGGAAGGGGAGCAGATTCAGATACATTTTTCACATCTGCCTTAGATTTGCTTCTAACTGATAAGGAGCCATAGATCGTTAAAGCATTGCTAACAGTTGTTAAAGAACATGTAGTTACAGAATTAAACCTAGTTTTAGGTGAAGTAGTACTAGATATTAGGAAAATACATTTTGAAAAGTTAAGAAGAAGGGTGGATACTCAATGATTGTTGAGCAATTGTTCTGGTCTTGGCACTGGGCTAGACACATGATTAAACAAAAACTATCTCCTATTAAGTCACAAGGATTACATTGCAACATATTACTATCAAGTTACAAAGTGGGGGTGGGGGATGAAAATTCAGAGATTAGATCACTTGCTCCAGCTCCTACAGGCAGCCGAAGCAGCGCTATAATCTGAACGCATCAGTCCAGCTCCAAAGCCCAGGCTTTATGGGTGTGACCTGTGACCTGAAAACCTTGCAAGTCTAACCACCTTTTGAAAAGCCTCTACAATAAATAAATCCTTGTAGTGGTACAGGACCTTTTGGAGGAGTTCAGATTTAAAAGGCCCACCTGCAAAAGATGCAAGGTGGGCATTCGCAAGGGTGGAATAATCCAAAGATTTTCCAAATTAAGAGGACTTTATTGACCATGTTTTAAACATGAGAGAGAGAATGAAAGAGCAATTCATTACTGTTGAGGAAAGATAATATCAGATCACAAGGCGGTAACAGCCTTCTCCTCTGCCTTCTGTATTCTTCCCCATATTTCCAGGTATAAACAATAAGAATCTAGTATGCAAATATCCAAGAACTGTAAAAAGTTTGCATTCCATTACCCCCTCCTACTGCTCAATCTTTAATAGCATTTGTAATCTCTTCTGTCATCAGAGGTTTTTTTCAATCTTAATTTACCTTTTCACGTTTCCATTGTGCTCAGTCAGACACCGTCTCTAATTAACTACCTAAGAAAAGTCACTGTGCACCCACAAAGAGATCCACAATTGGTTTAATTAGAACCCAAAAAAGCCCCCACTATTAAAATTAAAGTTTCATCCTGTGCCTCTGTGCATATGTATGGAAAATGCTTGCATTTCGTCCTTTTACACACACTGGCTGTAAATTATGAGTTTTATCATTCTCCGCATGAGGTCAGTTGAAATGTTCAGTGTATTATTTCTACTAATTACCTTGGCTGTTCCTTATTTCTGTCAGTCTTAGCATCCAGTAACCAGTGGTGGTTGACAAGTAAAAACTAGACGTTCTCGTTAGCAGCGTTGGCATCGTAGCTGAGATCAGTATTGCTATTATCGAGGGAGAATGTCTCTTCTTGGTATCGCGCTTTCTACTTGTTTATTTGTTTAAATCATTTCCTATTTCCAATGTCTGGAATTAGAAAATGATGGAAAAGCTGTAAGATTACCCCTCAGCTTGAGCCTAAACCTATTCTTCAACTGTTCTTGAGTGTGCCAGAATGCAGTCTTTCCCAAGCCAAGCCCTAGTGTGTTTCCCTGGATAACTCTGTGGGCTCCCAAGAGTCTTGTTTCACCTTCTACATTACAGAGCTGAGTCCCTCCACTGGCCATCTGTACCCTTTCCAGTGGAGCTTTTCTTCTCTAGGCATCTTTCTGGACCAAGCCTGCGCTGACTGGTGAGAACCGAGTGTTAGATTTTCAGGAATTTTGTCGCTGTTGATGTCCTGCAGGAGCTTGAAATGGACTATGGTTAGAATATTTAGACCACTGAAATCAGCGAATGCTAGAAATCAGCAAACGTTACAAATCAGGGCTCCAAGAGCCAGTTGTTAAAACACTGACCAGCACACCAGTGGTGGTAGGCAATAGTTCCTTACAATTGCACTCAGGGCTAATTGGAAGGATCATTTGACAACCCAGAGAACAAATTTTCTTGTTCCTTATTTCTGAAAATAAGTAGCTGCACTAATGCCGCTGAAAATCTTTTAGGAAAAATTTTCCTTTCCCCCACTATTAATCTCTCTCTGTTCCCAGCCCTCATTTCCAGTCTTTTTTTGTATTTGCACCAGGTCAGAAATGCTCCAAGTTGGAGTGTGTGTGTGTGTGTGTGTGTGTGTGTGTGTGAGAGAGAGATATATCTTACTAGATGGTCTTTGTGCTCTCTGTGTGGTTTCTATCATGTGTCAAATGTGGAGCTTTATATATAATAAGTCTTTAAAAACTTCACTGCTGCACTAACATAAAAGTCAAACAGTCACCATTCAAATCTAGAGAGACCTCTGAACTCAGGTTGACTCTTTTTCTCAAATCTGCGGAATCATTTTACGAAGGCAAATATAGTAAGAGAAGTCTTGGTGTCAGAAGAGGAGTCTGAGCGCCGGACATTCCGTGCTGGTTGGTAAGGTGCCAGCTGGGCAACACTTGCTCCTTGCGTTTCCTTCCCTGTAGAGGGAGCTCCACTAGGGCAACTCTTCTGATTTTTCTTAACTCCCAGGCATACTACTGTCTAGGAGAATGCAGTGGCTTATTTTGTTCTTGAGTGTCAAAATGCCACTTACTTCTTCCTTTGTGTACAATCCAGTTGCCAAGGAATAAGTCATTTTGGTTTCTCTTCCATGCTCTATATTTTACATGATGTGCACTCCAATTCCATTGTCTGAGAATGATAGGAACATCTACTTTTAGAGTTCTATATTAGGAAGCCCTTGGTTCTTACATACCTAGACCATGTTCTTTAACTCAATCTTAATAATAAAGATAACATTCTGGCCTCTATTTTTAGACTCATTTGTCTTCATTAGTGGTTCAGAACTAAGAAATGAGGAGTGTGATTTGTTGGGTCCCTTCAAACACAAAACTGATGTGATTTTGGAAAAGTCACTTAAGTTTTGTTTTTCAATTAGTTTAAAAAAAAAAAAAGAGGAAAGTTAATGATGTGGTAGGGTTCCCTGATTCGGCAAACATTGAATACCTGTTACATTTAGTAAATATAACCTAAGCATTACCTAAGGTACTAGGAATATCCTGTCCCAGGCAATATAAGGGCAGTTATAGACATGCAAAAAATCTACTTGCAGAGAGTTCATAATCTAGGAATGAGCTATAATATACTCTAAGTGCCATAGGAAGAGCATGAAGAGAGAGGGCCTAACTCTAATTTGAATTCAAGAAGAGGAAAAAGATGTTTTTTCTTAAGTAAACTCCCAGCAACAAATGTTTTACCAAATTGATTTTTCTTTTAATTCCTATTCAGCTTATGGGAAATATGTTAATGAACTAGAAAGGGAGGAAAATTAGCTGGAGAACCTATGTACTGATTATTGAAAAAAAAATCGAGTTGACCATAGTAACATTTTCCAAACTATTAGTTTGGAAGGCCTGCCACTTAGCAGAATATCTCAGTCTTACAAGTAGCTGAAACAACTCAATCATGAGAAATGTGTTTCTCATGATTTTGTAGGCTGGAAGTTCAAGATCAAGGTACTGGCAGGTGGATTTCTTCTGAAGTCTCTCTACTTGTTTGTAGATGGTCATCATCTCCCTGTATCTTCACATGGTCTCCCCTCTGGATGCTTGTGTCCTAATCTTCTCTTATCTTCTTATAAGGATGCCAGTCATACTGAATTAGAACTTTCCCTAATGACCATATTTACTTGTTTTATTCTTCAGAGACCCTATCTCCAAGAGTCACATTCTGAGTTCTTGGGGGTAAGGACTTCAATGTAAGAATACCAGGGGGAGACAGTTTACTCTGTAACAGCAACCTTGCATGAAAACTTCTCTAGCAATAGCAAGAAACTTAGTCACAATCTGGAGAATCAAACATTCTCTAGCACCCTTTTCCAGATGTTAGTGATTTGCCAAATTGTCCTTAGTAAGTACATCTTTTTCCTCACCTAAAATTCTGTCTTTTCTGTATGACCTGCTGGTTATACTGTCCTCTTTCAGATGATTATTATGTGTGGAACTGTATAATTAAGAAATGGTTAAAATTTGCTGACTTATTAAAATTCTCCTGTTACTTTTTATTGGAAGAATTCTGTCTAAGAGACCTTCGGATAGCACGTATTTCTTTATCTCTTGTTTACTTTTTCTTTTTTTCTTTTCTTTTCTTTTTTTTTTTTTTTCATTCTAATACTTAGAATTACCTTGGGGACAAAATGAGGGACTCAGAGATCAGTCAAGAAGAGTTGAATTCATGCAGCTGTTTGCATCCAGCCTAGTTCTCTGTTTATGTATTTTTCAGGAAATTGTAGAAACTGTTAAAAGAGAGTGCTGCAAAAATGGAAAGTTTTTAACAGATAATTTTCTTTGGGTAAGAGACCTTGTTGGAAAGCTCTCTTGAATCTGAAATTACCTTAACTTGAGCATAGAGCTTAAAGCATGTTAGAAATCCATTGATGAGAAATCTGCCATATCCTTTGCCATCTGTGCTATGCCCACAGATGAGACTGGAATTTTACCATCAGCCCTTGCAATATGTATTGAGTATAGAACAAATTCCTACCCCCTCCCCCATGCCTTGTGCTTTGTCATTCTGACTCTTCAACACATTTTATTTTTCTGTCTTTATTCTAAAATGTATTTTATCTTTGTTATTCTTTCTCTCAATTTTATTTTCTTATTTTGTATTTCAATAGATTTCCATTTAAAGTTCTGGAGAGTTTTAAGGAAAATAGTTGTGACAGAAACCTAAGGAAAGAGATTTCCAAATTAAATACACTCTGTTTCATGGGCAAATGAGACCAAACCAGCAATTCATTGACCCATATAGTAAGTTGTTCATACTTGACCAGGTGAAAATCTCTAATAGAGAATATCTTAGACTTAATAAAAAAATGAATATTCTGTTTTTCCTTTAATCTTGATATTATTAAAGGGTCAAGTTCTTTGAATTTGGAGAACAATCAATCATTGTATGTCAGTCTCATGAGGCCCAGTTTTTTAAAAGAATTTAAATGTTACTACCACATCAATTGATTTTATTTTTATTATGTTCAGTTAGCCAGCATATAGTACATCATTAGTTTTTTTATGTAGTGTTCAACGATTCATTAGCTATGTTTAATATCCAGTGCTCATCACAACACATGTCCTCCTTAATACCTATAACCCTCATTTGTTTCCTGGAATCCAGAGTCTCTCATGGTTTGTCTCCCTTGCTGATTTCTTCCCATTCAGTTTTCCCTCCTTCCCCTGTGGTCCTCTGTACTATTCCTTATAATCCATCTATGAGCGAAACCATGTGATAACTGTCTTTATTTGCTTGAGTTATTTCACTTAGCATAATTCCCTCCAGTTCCATCCATGTCAGTGCAAACGGTGGGTATTCATCCTTTCTGATGGCTGAGTAATACTCCATTGTATATTTGATTTTTTTTAAAAAAAAAGATTCTACTTACATACTTGTCAGAGAGAGAGAGTGAGAGAGAGAGAGCATAAGAGCAGGGGGAGTAAACAGGGGAAACAGCAGGCAGAGGGAGAAGCAGGCTCCCATAAACCCAATTCCGGACTTGATCCTAGGACCCTGGGATCATGACGAGAGCCAAAGGCAGATGCTTAACTGACTGAGCCACCCAGGTGTGCCTGATGTGATTTTTTCCCCCAATTAAATGGCCTTACTGAATTTCAACAGCTTTACTCTACCTATGTAATGTAACTAATTTTGGAACTAGTGAATTAATAAAAGTAGTGGATAGACAAGTTTATTTTTCTATTTCCCATTTCAGGTTATTTTCTTTTTCACCCTAATCTCTGAAGTGGAGAGTTGATGATAAATTAGCAAAAAATAGAAGGATGATTCTATACTTGTTACTCCCCTTTCTCTAGAAAAACATCTTTTAAATCCTATCCATAATACTGACAATAAAAATAATAGTAATATGTTGATATCTGGCATTTATTGTGAATTTATTGCCTGCACTATAACCTCATTTAAACTTGACATTGGAAATGTACTATTATTAGACTAATTTAACAAAAAACTCAAACTAAAACATAAAGACCTGGGAATTATTGGCAATTCCAAATACTCTTTCTATGAGCAGTCTCTTACCATTTTTTACTCTTCTAATAGCCAATAGACATATCTAACATGGATTATCTATTCATTTGAAAAGGAAATTTTTGATTGAATACAAAAACAAATTACTGTCTCAAAAACTCTACTTCTCTGAAACTTTTTTTCCAATAAATATTTAAGGAAAGGTATTTTATACCATTTTATAAAAATGTAAATTGACTTAGAAAAAATTAATATATTTCTCAAATGCAGGTAATAAGGGAAATGGGAATTAGGTATTCTAGAAGAAGAGAGAAATTATGTTAGGATATTAGAATTTTAATAATGTTTTGCTCCTTGCCACAGATGTAGTACTTATGTTTGAATCTTGGAATAAGCCTGGGGAGTTTTATTTCAAATTGGCAGAGATTTTCTTTAAGCTTGAGCTTTCTTATTTTCTAGACTTCACCTGTTTTGTTTATCTGATTCTGTTTTTATTCTTTGTCTTTTCTTTGATTCTTGCTTTCTCTTTCATTTTCTTAGCTCTTTTCTCAGAAGATTTCCTTTCAGAATATAGGCATATTTCTAAGAAAATGTCTTAGGGAATGGGCTCCCCAGAGCTCAGGTCTAAGAAATGAAAGGGTTCAATATAAATAAAACAAGGAATTGGCTCCAGACCTGGTTGAAAATCCTGAAAGAGATACTAGATTGTTGGCTTGCTATTTTCTAATTTCTTCATACCAATTAACACTTCATTTGTGTGAAAGTATTGGCAGTGTATGGGAATGTGAGGGTAATTAAGATTTTAAGACAACTGAGTGTTAACATTTACTGTTGGGTTTGAATAGCCCAACTCCAGAAACTTTCCTTAAAATACTTCAGGCCCCCAAATATAGCAGTCTATCCAAGTTATCGAGATATATCATGGAGAAACCTAGACCAGCACATTCGTCTTATACAGAAGTGACAGTACATGTCAAGATATTATTGAAGTTCTCCCCGAGCGGAAAACTTTCAAATAAAATAACACCTAAAACTTTCATGTTATTCGGATGTTTTCCAATAACTACATAACTAATAGGTAACTTCTAATGGATTATTTATTGTGATTTCAGACCTGCAACAAACTTGAAAAATAAAGTGATCAGCCTATTTACACTTATAGTGCTGTGACCACAAAGAGATGCTTCTAACTGTAAAGTTTTCTCAAAGTAACACAGTTTCAATATTAATGGGAAAGGTGAATTAGCTAAGGTAAAGCCTCTGACTTTGGACCGCTGATGTTCATGGCTGAATATGATTTCTTGAGTTATGACAACTGCTGCCACCTAAGGAGAGGCCCACAAGGTGGGGATGGTTTCTTTCTCAGACTTCTGACAAATTTTTCCTCACTAATTCAAAATGGCCTCTAACATAGACAAGCGCTTACATTGGTGCCCCTTTATTATAGGCATTAGGAAAGTTCCAGAACTTGATATATAGGCAAGATTTAATGGAAAATATTTTCTGTTTTTGAAGGTATTGTAGTTGTTGATTACTGAGGACCATCTCCTTGAGAATCTTTGGACTTTGTGATCTAGGGTCAACTTTATTTCTCTTTGTTGTGGCTTATGTTCTTCTTTTTGAAACAGAAATAAAATCTCTGTGTGCCTGATTTAACTGATGTATTATTTTAGTTTTTAAAAAATATTTTATTTGCTAGAGCACAAATCTGCAGAGGGAGAGGGAGAAGCAGACTCCCAGCTGAGCGGGGAGCCCGATGTGATGCTCCATTCCAGGACCCTGGGACTGTGATCTGAGCCAAAGGCAGATGTTTAACCAACAGAGCCACCCAGGCACCCTGGGTAACTGTATTTTTGCTTACCACATGAGTCTTGGCCAGGCAGTGGTCTTCTACCCACAGATGTATTTGTGTTGTTTTTTGGCGGTTTTCCAGTCTCCTTCAGTGGTTTCTTCAGACCTAAAACATTGTGGCTCTAAAGGCTCTACTACTTACTTCCTTTTTCTACTTCAGAACACGAGATTTTTACTTGTTTGTCCTCTATGTTCTATTCACAAGCTTATGGTATTTGTGACCTCTTATGGAAAGATGAGTTTGTTTTTTACTGCATTCTACTCTTTCAGGAACGGTTGTAGTGTCTCAACTCTGCCTAAACAATCTGGATTTAAATATTTAGTGAAAAATATTTTGTAAACAATCTTTCAGTAGCTATAACCAAAGCTGCTTGAATTTAAGGAAGTAGATACTATCTCAAAAATGGTAAAATATGTTTATATTTGTATCTGTGTCTATACATACAAATGTCAATAAGTATATGTAATAAATATATGCTTATTCATATTTTCTTTAAGCCTGAAAAATTCCAAGATAAAGTTGTAAGTCTTTCTGGGCATTAGTATTATCTGGTTGATCTTCTTTGCTTACTTCCATAAATTTTTAGGACCTCTACTTGTCTGGATGCCTCTACTGAGATTGTTTCTCTACTATGGTGAATGTTCTAAGAAGATGTTACTCCACAGAAATGGTTATAGATACCGTTGTTTATCAGTGACAATATTTATCCAAGAACTTGGCCCTAAATCATTGTTCTGGAGAATATTATGGTCACTCCCTCCCTCTCTGCATCCCTGTTGCCACCTAGAATCTTTCTGATCTAACTATTCCCACAACTTTATCCTTGGATTGTTAATAGCACAAAGACAATTGTGTGGTTTTTAATTTGCCAAATACTTATTCAGCCTAAATAAGTAGTCTGGAATGTTGAATAGCCTATTTAAATGCTTCTGCAAATTTGTCTTATTTTTCCTACCTATAGTCAAACATAGATTATGGGACTAACAAATCAGCTTAGTTTGGGGGAATTCTCTTTACTGGATTATCAAGAGTATTGGATAAAATGATGCAAGCACTGACACATGCCTAAGTGTTTTCAGAAAAATATCGTGTGGTTTTTAAAATATTTGATAAAACATGTTGAAATATAATACACTGGCACAACAGAATGGATTGGAATTTTTAAAATTGTTACTTAAGATCATTTTGGAATGATAGCTCATTGTGTAAAAGTCTTGTGATTCAAAAATATAATAACAATGACAGAGTATAATATGAGATATATTAATGACTGAGAATCCTTGCCTTTTGCAAAATGTTAGGTAGGAATAGAAATGTTAAATGGGGTTGGACCGAGTAAGTTAGACTAGGAAAAGGAAAGTGATATATACAAACTCAGAAGTGCTATAATTTAAAAAGAATTGGAATAGGCATCTCATAAAATACTCTGCCAATTCACTTCTTAATGAAGCATAAAAACAACCAAATTCATCGTCTTATTCTAAATATTTTGAGTTCCTCAAGCAAAATGGACACTTCAGTGTCTACTGATGTTATAACATTCTTTTCCTTAAATGGGGGGGTGTTATCCATTAATTAAACAAGTCATTTTTGAAGATTTTATTGAGCACCCATCATGCTGATGAGAGCTCGTCTAAGGCTGAGGTTTTTACAGACTAGAAACCTAGATAGTAATAGAGCTTGAAGCAATCTTGGGAGATTGCACTTAAGTAAAATGTTTTGAATAAATGAGAAAATAAAACTAATGTCTGAACATAGATTTGAAAGAGCTTATAAGCTACATAGGTTAAAAAAGAAGAAGAAGAAAAAAAGACTTGTTTTTATGAAGAATTATATGAAAATGTGGTAGAAGCTAGTCTACCACAGTGGTGAAAATAGAAACTTTTTTTTTTTTTCTTAAGACCGCACACATATATGCAGGGGCTAGGGGCAGAGGGAGAGGAAGAGTCCAAACCAGGCTCCATACCCAGCATGGATATTATGGGGCTCCATCTCCCAACTCTGGGATCATGATCTGAGCCAAAATCAACAGTCCCATGTAAAACCAACTGAGCCACCCAGTTGCCCCAAAAGTAGGGACTTGTGAATTGAACTCGTCTACTTACTAGCTGTGTGACCTTTGGCGGTATACTTAACTGCCTCAGGGCTTCAGTTTCATTATCTGTAAAGACCATATCTTGCAGAATTGGTTTGAGAATTAGATGTGATCATGTTTTTAGAATGTTTAGATACATCTTGCCTGTGGTGGGTGCTTAACAAATGGTGTTGTCATTACTACTGAGCTAATGCTATCTTGGAATGCCATACTAGTATGATAGATACCAGTCGCCATAGGCAATAGGAGTCCAGGGAGGCAGTGTCCAAGAGAACTCCATCTTTTTCCCTTGTTCTCTCTTCCCTTTTCTTTCTTCCTTCTCACCCCTTTCTTAAATAAAATGACACCATATAATTACTAAAAACACACTTTTCAGGGCACCTAGGTGGCTCAGTTGATTGAGTGTCTGCCTTCAGCACAGGTCATGATCCCCGGGTCCTGGCATCGAGCCCTGCACTGGGCTTCCTGCTCAGGGAAGGACAGGGGACCTGCTTCTCCCTCTCCCTCTGCTGCTCCCCTTGCTTGTGCTCTCATCAAATAAAATCTTAAAACAGACAAATCCACACTTTCCTTTCATCTTCTATCCCATTAGTGTCCTCTGTATTGCCACCATAAACACATATCCACTAAATGTTTACTACGATAGAGGCACAAACTCTCAGGGTATGGCAACAATTTCTTTATAGATGATAATGGTTTAGCCACATTGGCTTAGTCTTTTTGAACAATAGCATGATGATTCAGATCTTCAATTACAAGTGGCTGTCACTTCCCTTTCAGATAAGCTTGAGTTTTTCTGACGTTAGTGTTTTTTACAAAAAATCGTTTTGAACTAAGTAGTTGCAAAATTAATTTCCCAGCAAGCTTTATTTTCTGAGGACCAGGGAAAGCCATTGCACTACAGAGATGGAAATAAGATCAGTGCTCAGAAACTCTATCCCTGCCGCAGGGCCACAAGGTAATGTGCTCATTTCGGATAGTGACGTGGAAATTCTTTTAACACCATTCTTCTCATTATATTTCACTTTTCTATCTGTAGGACCTATCCCTTGCCACTCTTTTTGCTGGAGGTTTTGATTGCCTTGCTGTATTATTTTTCAATCTTTTTACATATTTATTGTTCCCTAAACCTAGATGTTGATTTTCTTTCATATTTGATTTAATTTATTCTATGAGTTTGTGTTCAATTTATGGATTTTGAGATAAATCTCTCTCATTGGTTCTTTACATTATAGACTGCATAAAATTTGATTTATAAAAGTTTACTTTGTTTTTGATATAAAAGCAAATATCACATTTGATTTGGCCTCAGTCTCATGGGGTTATTAAGAAGGGGAAATGTTTTTGATACTAGTAAAATTAGCCCTTTTGATTTTCAGTTGAAGCAAAGAAGAGGGAAATTGACATTTGCCTGAGTTTGATATTTGAGCTCTGATCTTTGATTATTTTAAATGTTTATGTAAATCCAAGTCCTGTCTAAGCAATCTACCATTAGCAGGATTTGAACAAATCAGCAGTCACAGTAGACCCTGATGTTTTTAAAATTAAAGCCACTTCTATACTTTCTAAGATTGTATTTTATAAAGGTAAGAATAGTTGTAATCAAACAACTTCACTTTGGAGTCTGTAAGATTTTCATAAATGAGTTAGGACCTATTCTTGTACTGGTTCAGGGCACCCATCTTTTGCCTGTGAGGGCCTTCCAAAATAAATGTTGTAAGATACACATAGGTATTAGTTAGCTTCAGACCTAATGCATATTTACAGGAACTGCCCAGAAAACAGCAATTAGTCTTTAAGATATCTGTGGATATATTTTATTATAATTATTCAGTGTCATAATTGAGTTTATTTTTCACCTGAATTTTTGCACTGCTTAGCAAAATTCATTTTATCAGTTTCAAACTTTTTTTGTTAACAATTTTTATGTTGTCCAGAGAGGCCCCCACGCCCTAGTGTTTTATCTGGTTTATTTCTTGAGGTCTCAATGATGCAGAGACTTGCTGCCTTCTTTCTAGACAATTTTTAAAAATGTGACTTGCATTATTTTCAAAAGATCTCTGTTTAGAGCAATGGAGGAATAAGTGGTATCAAATGAAGCCTTCTACCGAAACAACTAAAAAAGATAAAACACACACAAAAAACACCCAATATAAAATAATCTGATTGGAGCTATAATTGTTAAAGAAATTGAGTTCATAGGTGTAAAACTCTAGAACAACTCCAGTTTATCTGAGTTTGGCAACATTGGTTGCAAACCCAGCCAGAAGCTATGCTTTTGACTTGTCCAGCCTCCTCAGGATTCTCTGGGATGGGGCAGTTGGTGGCAGAGCGCCAGGGCTTAGCTTTTTATTTCATGAGTTAGTGGATTAGATCATTAAATCCTGAATTGATCGTTCAGTAAAAATACCCAAAACTGGACAAAACAGTGAAAAACGAAAAACAACCAAAACATTACAGGTGATGATCTCTAATGAACATAGCTCAAAAATACTCAATAAGATATTAGCAAATCAAAGCCAGCAATTAAAAAATTATATGCCACAACCAAATGCAAAGCTAGTTCACTATTTTAAAAAAAAATCAGTCCTTGTGATCCATCACATCAATAGGCTAGAGTCATATGATTGTATCAATACAAGAAAAACTTTTGATAAAATTCCTCACTCGATGATGATTGAATCTCTCCACGAACCTAGGAATAGAAAAAAACCCTAAATTTGATTAAATCCTCTTTAAAACACCTGCAGCTAACATACATAATGGTGAAAAGCTGAATGATACACCCCTAAAATCTGGAACAAGGCAAGATTTCTACCCTTACTACTCTGATTCAACATAGTATTGGATATTCTAGCCAGCACAATAAAGCAAGAAAAGGAAATAAGACCCACAAATTGGAAAGTTAGAAACAATGCTATCTCTATGAGCAGATGACATGTCTGTGTAGAAAATTGTGAGAAACTTAGTCCTCCAAAACTCCTAGAACTATGTGAGTTCAACAAATGTCAGGATACAAGATCAATTAAAAAAAAATAAACTGCATTTCTATATATTAGCAATAAGCACGTGAAAATGGAAATTAAAATACCATTTACAATTAAATGGTGAAATATTTGATATAAATATGATAAACCAGGTACAAGAATTATATGTCAAAAACTATAAAATGTTTATGGAAAAAATTTTTTTAAAGCACTAAATAAATGGAAACACATACAGTGTTGTAGATTGGAAGAATGAACATAGTAAATACGTCAGTTCTCCCCAAGTTAGTTGATCTACAAGTTTCATGAAACTTTTATTAAATTTCTAGTGGATTTTTGTAGATACTGGCAAGCTTATTCTAAAATTTATTTGGAAAAGCAACAGGCGTTATAATAGCTAAACAATTTTGGAAAAGTGGTAGAAATTGCTATGTCTACTAAAGGAAACAGTAATCAAGACAGGAAGTTCTGAAAGTCTATTTTATGTCATGGTAACTCTAGTTAATACTGTGTTGTATACATACTATATTGAAATTTGCTAAGTAGATCTTAAAGGTATGTGTGTGTATGTATGTGTGTTTTGTGAGAACGTACGTGAGGTGACAGATATGTGATAATTTGCTTGTGGCAATCATTTTGCAAAGTATATGAAATGACTCTTATATACTTAAAATATATGCAATTTATCAAAAATAAAAATTAAGAAATGTAAACCTTAAAAGACTATAGAACTTGTTGAGCGGAAGACCAACTAATCAAAGGAATAGAAAAGAGAACCCACAAATAAACCCACAAAAGTATAGGACAATAAATTGAACTTCCTCAAAGACCAATTTTTGTCCTCTAAAATACCTTAAGAAAAAAAGACAAAGCACAAACTTAGAGGAAATATCTGGCAAAGAAATCATGTCTACAATACATAAAAAATGACAAAACCATAAACAACAAAACTGGAAAATAGGAAACACCAGGAAGGTACAGGTTATCAAAGACCAATGGATAACAAGCCCATGAAAATATATTCAGGATCATTAGTCTTTAAGAAATGCGAATGAAAACCACAATGAGATATCACTATGTGGCTATTAGGACAGCTAAAATTAAGACAATCCAAATGCTGGGATGCAAGAAACTGGATCTTTCGTATCTTGCTAGTGGTAATGTAAAATGGGATAGTCTCTCTGGAAAATATCTTAGTAATTTCTTTAAAAACTGAATATACTCTTCTCATAGAACCTAGTAATCAAAACCTTGGACATTTATCCCAGAGAGATGAAAAATTACATCCAGATGAAAACCTGGACTTGAATGTTTATAGTAACTGTATATGTAGTGATCTCAAAATGGAAACAACGTTATTGTTCTTCAATGGGTGAAGGGTTAATAAAACATTACTCAGCACTGAAAAGGAACACAATATTGAAACATATACCAAATTGGGTGGATAACAAGGGTATTATGCTTTGGGGAAAGAGCCAGTATCAAAAAGTTACCTACTACAAGGTAATAAACATCAAATTGTAGAGGAATGAAGGAAGTGTGGTAGGTTAATATGACTTTGAGAATCTGACCAATAAGAAGAAAAATACCAATTTGAATGATTTCTTGAATTTGCCATCTTTCATTCTATTTACACTATTGTTATAACTAATGGAGAATCAATATATTGTACGCATGGATACAATTATTTTTAAGATGTGTCTTTTTTTCTTTAAGTAAGCCTGAAATATATGACTGAACTAACATCCTTCATAGTTAAAATGGTTTTGTGAGTCACAAATTCTATGCCATAGTGAAGAAACCAGTCTGCAATTTTGTTTACAATATTCTCTCTTATTTAGAAGATTCAGTAAAATGGGAGAAATTTTATTTATTATTCTAGGCTCAGGAAGAAACGGAAAAGAAAAAAATAAAGATTTGTTAAAAGCCTGGGAGTAGTTTCTTCTATTATTCTCTATCACAGCACCCATTTATTTTCTTATAATATCATTCCTATTCTGCAATTTTTATTTTACATCTGTTTGCTTACTTATTTGCTTACTTATATTCTGTTTGCTTGCTGGTCCATCAGAATGCAAATTCCATGAACACTCAACTACTATTACTGGGGCCTATGCCATTACATTATCCCTGTGTAGATGCGGGAAAATAATTTTCCTTTTACCCTCCTAGGTTATTGGCTGGACCCTCCTGTAATAAAAAGACAATTTTTTTTTTGTTTCTGTTTTTTTCCCTTGTTCGTCTAAAAATATATGTCCTGTATACATGGGAGAGACCCAGGAAAACTGAGTAACTCCCCAAAATGGCCCAAGCTAGCACCTTAAATACTATCTTCAGCTACAGACAAAAAAAAGATGTTGATGGAGGGTGAGAACACCAGTTATGAGAAGTTACTGGGAAAAGCACAGTAAATAAGGGTAATGTTATGTAGATTTAAGTCTTTGATTTCTCTACTGAGGAGTTTCTAGAGACAGAACCCTCCCCGTCTTGAGAAAGAGATGCCCTTACAAGGGAAAATTTCCCTTATAAACCCAAAGGTCTCTTACAAAAGGGTAACTTCTACTTGGTTTTCAAAGCTTCTCCTGTGTCTGCTTTATTTAAATAAAATAAGATAATCCTTATGCCCCAAACATGGATTTTTGGGGTGAAAAATTCTGTTCCCCTTCACCTGCTTCACATCAGACTCTATGTATCAGTACATATTTATGTATGCAGAAATGAATGCATAAAATATTTGATACTATGTTTTAAAAATCTAGCTTAAGTGAAAAAAATTTACTGACATTTATAAGGGAAGAAGTTATTTAGGTAATACTGAGTATCTGTATGTACCAGGCATTACTCTAATTGTTTATAATACTTATCATTGGGGGGAAATTGCAATCCACCTGAATTTGTTGGCCCTTATGGAGCTTACATTCCACTCTAGTGAGCTTACATTCCATATCCATGGAATTGATTAAGGGTTCTGGAAATGGATCATCATATGTAATACTCTGCTGGGACTAGAAGAGGAATAAAACAAATGGTTTGCTCTCTGATTAAAGGAGATATGCCAGTGTCCTTGATCTTTTTTCTCTTATCTACAGGAGGAAAATTTGGAAGGATAACTAAGAGGAAGCGATAGCCCTAACCTCTCTTTTCCAAGTTTTTGTTTTGAACTATTAGCTGATGTAAGTTTGGCATACTTGGAAACCTTTGCAATGGAAATGTGGAAATGAATTTTAGGGGCTAAAATAACAGAACTACTTGATATTCAGAATGATAGTAGATGTAGAGAGCTGAACTGCAAAGTGACATAGGCTAGCCCAGGAGGAAAAGGCAGTAAATCCAGTATGGTACTGTTTCAAAGCTGTTAATTTTTGAAAGGAACCATCCCCCCGCCCCCAGCATTATATCTGCTAAATATATCTTAAGATTGTCTTTCCTCTTAATACAGTAGGTCAAGTATTAATAACTTTAATAACCTAACATTTAGGGAAAAAACTAGTAAGTTCTAAGACTTGATATCTGAAAAAAAAAAAATGGCCGTAATAGTATCGTCATTCTAACAGCCGTTAGAATGCAGGCGTCCAAATTGCAGGCGTCTTGCAGCGTAGTCTATAGCAAAGGCATAATTCACAAGTAGTATCACTTATTGACCATTTATTTATCAGAGATTAATAGCAAACCGTTGAAGCCACTTAGATCTCCATGATACCATCAAGAAACATTGTCTTCGAAAAACTTTCCTCCCTATGTCTTTTTCAGAGGGGGACACTGAGTCACTTGAAATCTAAGTTCCCAGAGGTGCTTGGGAAAACAGTAGCCTTGCTCAGAGAGACAAGAAAATCAAATGCAAATTTCTAAACAAAAATGCTTTGCTGTTTTTTAAGATCTCATATAATTATTTCTACAATAAACACAGATTATTAAAAGATATATAGGTGATCTGGTTTCTCTTGAGATGGTGTAAATCGGGGTGCCTGGGTGGCTCAGTGGGTTAAAGCCTCTGCCTTCAGCTCAGGTCATGATCCCAGAGTCCTAGGATCAAGCCCTGCATCAGGCTCTCTGCTCAGCAGGGAGACTGCTTCTTCCTCTCTCTGTGCCTGCCTCTCTGCTTGCTTGTGATCTCTGTCTGTCAAAAATTTAAAAAAAAAAAAAGATGGTGTAAATCTTTTGCCTTTCAAAGAAAGATGTATGGAGCCCTTTCCATAACTAGGGTTGTATAGGGAAGTCAATGAGCAAGACATTCTTGAGGGGAACACCAGGAAAAATATTATGCTGAACACTCTTTGTTAGGGCAACACATTAGGGTCATTTTTAATATAGAAATAGGTCAAAGGAATATGGTCATGATTTTGTTTCTGAGACGTTCCTTGCTCTGGGATCTGTGGTGAATTGGCGAGATTAACCTCAGGAGGTATCCCGGAGCAGCAGCAGCAGCTTCAATTAGGCATTTGCGCGTAGGTGTGTGAGGGTGTTTGTTCTTGGGTGTGCGTGTGTGTGTGTATGCATCTGTGTACCTTCACCAAGGCTGAGGAAAGTTTCTGTTTGTCACATTGCCTCTCCCTTCTCGAAACAAATGTAGTTCTCCCAACCTGACTCTCTACTTGATAGATCAGACTCGTAATGCTTACTGTCTGAATTGTCACATCCAAAAGAGGCCTTATAAATCCAAACTCTGTTTATATTTTTACACCCAGATTTCTCAATCGGCACTCCATTGTATTTATGATGTCTAAATTGCTCCACCAGATGAAATTTTATTCAGGGGTCATTGATGTTGGCTTCACAAGGTCACTTTAAAAAGTTTATTTCCCAGATCCTATTGCCATGAAGGGGGTTTCCTAGGCAATAGCCAATGCGCTTTGGCACGTGGCTCTCTGGCCCTGGAGAACACAGGGCTGTTTGCCTCCCAGCTTGCTGTTCTGAAGTAAACATTCCTTGTTAGAAGATGGGATGCTGCTTCAACCTTGAAGGGGGAGGGAAGGAAGAAATAGCATTTTCTCAATATAAGCCTCTGTGATAACACCAAAATGTGAAACTTTATGAATGCTATTTGAGAGATTCTATTTTTTGATAACTCAGAAATTGCATTTTTGGCAGGGTGGTTTCAAAAAGAGAACACTAGGGCTTTGATTTGGTCCTCTGTTTTTATCTGCAACTTTAATCTATATATGGGGAAGGTTTTCTTTGACATTTGTAGCAGCATTTCTGAGATTGATGCTGCTGCCTATTATTATACAGGAGAACATTTGATACTAAAGGTTCCCGCAGCTCCCGTCAGCTTTCTATAGCAGTTCTGCTCTCCTGACATTTAATGTCCCTTAAGCCTGATATGGTCTGATAACTTCAACACGCAGCTGCTTTGGGGAGAAATAAAGAACTGCGGTATCCTTGATTCTACCTAGGGACTGTCACTACCTACATCACCAGTCACCCATCACCCTGTTCCCTTAATGTGTGTGAGTTCAGGTCTTGGGAAAGTGCATGCATCGTGTCCGTGTGTATGTGTACGAAACACCAAGACTAAGCCAGATCAGAGAAAATGTAGTCTTCTTATAAACACAGCCAAAGGGCCTGGCATCTGCCCCCTCGGTGAGATGTCTAGATTACCTTGCTGAAGCTGACCTTTGAAAGAGCCCAGTTAAAAGGAAAAGTTTCCTGTGCCTTAAATATCAATTTTTCGCAATCACCCTTTTAGTTTGTATACCTAGAAAGAAGTGTCTTTGCTGGAAAGGCCTTAGCTAACAAGAGTTAGAATTGTCTGTCCACACAATGAATGAAGCACCAATGAAATGATCTGTTGCTATAAAAAGAATGAAACATTTCTCTATATCCTGGTATGAAACGTCTCCAGGATATATTATCAGTGGAAAATGCATAAAGTGCAAAAAAGTGTCACAATAAGGTATTTTTTTGTGTGTAAGAAAAGGTAAAAGATTCAAATTTTCTCGTTTTTGTGTAAGAAAATACTAGAAAGATATTTGAGGAACTATCTGAAGTATTCACCAATAGGGAATAGGCAGGGGAAAGGAGTGAATGGGAATCAGAACTCTGGATTCGTATCTTGTTATATTAATTTTTTTAAAAGATTTTATTTATTTGACAGACAGAGATCACAAGTAGACAGAGAGGCAGGCAGAGAAAGAGGAGGAAGCAGGCTCCCCGAGGAGCAGAGAGCCTGATGCGGGGCTCCATCCCAGAACCTTAGGATCATGACCTGAGCCGAAGGCAGAGGCTTTAACCCACTGAGCCACCCAGGCGCCCCATGTTATATTAATTTTTTAATCACATGAATGGAGTAGCTATTCAGAAATTTATAATTTAGTTTTTTACAAATATTAAGGCCTTCGTTTTTGTTTGAGTTTTACTTAATACCTGACAATATTAACTGGACTCGAGGACACCTGGGTTTTGCATTTGGCTAAGCCACTGATCTCCAAGTTGTACCACGGAATTCACAGAATGATGTTAATGAAATTTTGGATTTTGTGCTTTGTCATTTGTGTACCCATTTCTTTGACCCAACATAAGCTCACAGAGGGCAGGCCCATATCTCTGATAATGGTACACTACCAAGTCACATTTCCAGGGATGTGTGTGCTCTCTTTGAAAGAAGAGAAAGAATGATGACCCACTTTTTCAGCAGTAAAGACTGATTATTTCTAAAACTCCTGGTAGTCTATATCCAAGATAATAGTTTGTAAGAATGCTGTTTTTCGGTCCATTGCCCATGAAGAAAATTAACCTTTCTCATTTTAGTCATCTTGAGAAGTACTCAATTTCAATACAAATGAAAGAACAGAATATAAACTTTCCAAAGTTATCTTACTGTAATCCAAAAAAGAAAAAAAAAGTTATTGTTACATTGTAGTCAACCGCAGTGAATGGGAAACATAAGAAATTTCAAAGTCTGAGCTTGGTAGGACCATGTCACCCGAACTTTATAAAACAAGGGATGGAAGATGAGGTTAACTCTTTGATACCTCTCCAAACAAACTCACATACCTAAGCAAAACTATACTGTGATATAATTTAAATAACAAAATATCCTGGAAGACAACTCAAAGAATTAACAAGATCCTGGCTATTATTCAGGAAGATTACTTGCTCCAAGAGAATTTGGTGCAAAGGATATTGTAAATGCTAGGGAGAGATTTGAATCAGGAACTAGTCCAGAAATATGACTGGGTTGATGCTTTCTCATGAAATCTAGGTAACCCATGTCATGACTAGACAACATAACTGGAAATGTTTAATCACTAGAAATTTGGAAAAACCTGTCTGGATCAGGGAAGGCATTGGAGAAGGAGAGAACATCTGTGGATCAGCAGTTCATTGAGAAGTGGACAATTGCTTTATAACCTGAACCATTTAGGCCTAAGTGTTTATTTTTTCTGTGTAAATTTTTGGAAATTTTAGGAACAGGGCAAAGCTTCATAATGATTTGCTTTTTATTCTAAATGTTAATGGCGACACGTTGACAGGTTATTAACATATCAGCCTTAATGATGAGAAAGAGGGGAAGGAGGAGAGAAAGATAATCTTGTGAGGGGAGTCTGGTGAAAGAAGAGAAGAATAGATAGTTCCTCTAACTCTTGACCCTCACGCTGAGGTCAGAGGAGCTCAGATCTCACAAACATGTGTCTGTGGAATAGCTATTTCATGAACTTTGCTCTGCAGGGAAAATTCCTGCTTGGACAAGTTTTCTGTTCTCTCTTCTGTTCTGAAGACAAGGAGGGGTCTGTGTCTCCAGCTCAGTCCTGGATGCCTGGCCTCCTTACCGTGCTCAGAACTCCTGAACATTTCAAAGCAGACACACAAGAGGTAGGATGAGGATTTTTGGTGTTGGGTTTTGGGTTTTTGGTGTCAACTCATCAGGACATGTGTTTGTTTTTTGTTAATTTATGGCTGAATAATTAGTAGCCAGGTAATAGACTGGAGCTCTCATCGAATTCTCTTCACTTGCTACCCCTCTGATTTTCAGGGAATCCTAATGAAGAAATGCTTTTGGGAGGATAGGGAAGTTTGCAAGTTCCACAACTATGTAAATAATTTAGCAACCTCTAAAATGAATTTGCATTAATATAGTCAGGACTCCCAGAGTGTGTATAATAGATTTTACTTTCTCTACTTTCTACTGGATCCAAAGCTCGCCATTCATTACTGCATAGGGATTTTCTTATAAACTTAGTAGAAACCATAACAATTTGCTCAAATCTTCTGCTTATGTGTCCAAAACTGCTTTTGGCGTCCAGTCTATGTATTTCTTTAGCTGGATAAAAGGGGGGACGGATTTCTGCAAGGGGTGTGGCTTTGTCACTCTGATTGGCCCTTAGGGATTGCCCAATAGAGCAACCGTGCCTGCCAAGGGCTTATGCCATGACCTGCACTTTCTTTTTAAGCACTTTTTAAGAGCTTCAGCAGATGGGATAATTGTTGTCCCTTGAAAGCCCTGCCTAGTGGCCTAGCATCCCAGGAATTTGCCCAAGTTGCTTTGTGATGGTTGTCTGAGTCTGCCCCTCACTGTGGGGTTTCACAGGTATAATCGGATTTTACTTTCAAGGTAGCAGGCAGACTGCCTGGCAAAGAATCTACTTACAGAGAGGATGTACTACCCTTCCCATTCCCTTGCTGGCGCTAGGAATCTTTGATTTAGAGCACTACGGCTGCTGCAGTTCATTACTGTACATTTTAGAGTCAAGCTCCACTGTATCAGTGGGTTACCCCCTAAAGTGCTATACTCATTGTGATAATAGCTAAGGATATTACAGACAGGAGGAGTGCGTACTGCCTTTGGAGCACCACTCTCTCAGCCTTAAGTGAGCTTCTACAGAAAAGGCAGAGTGCTACCTTGCAAGCTAGCTGTCCCCTCTCACAGTGACCCTGTGAATTATGGCTACCCCATCCAGTTTAGGCTTTTAGGAGTCCAGGTAAGGGGTAAGGGATGGTGACCCTGCTTAGTTCACCCAGGAATGACTGTGGGGCTCCATGAGCCATAGTAGGGAAAGACAGGACTGAGGAATATGTGAAGACTTGGCACATCAGTAATCTCTCTGGAGTGCTATCTGTCTCTTAAGCTGTGGTCTAGCCAACCCTTTGTTCAGTGGAAAACATGGTGGGTTTTATAAGAAAGAGCATCATGGTATGCAATGTTATTAGTTCTCTGGACCCAGGAATGCCTATTCGAATTATGTAGATAAGGATAAACAGAGACCCTATATCCAAAGATTAACGGATTCTAAGACTGACAGTATGGTCCAGCAGACATAGCCAAAAAGTGGGAGTCACCCACCCTGGGTCTCTGTTCTTGACCTTGCTATTGAGTTCTTCTGTGACATGGTGCAAAGTCCCTTCATGCTTTAGTGTCTTTGGCTGGGAAATTACAATACTTACTGGTTGATGAGCCTCCAAGGACTGTGCCCATCAAAGGGACGCTGTCAAAGAAGGCATTGAGAGACTTCCTCCTCTCACCCCCATTGTAGTGTCAGCTCTGCTTCTGTAACTAACCATGCCTTTGAAACTTATTAAGTAATTGTTGCTACACATCTTCCTAATGCTGCTCTCTTTCTTTGCATGAATGTAGTGATGTAGTATTTATTAGACTGCTGATTAAGATAGAAGTCTTTTACCAACAATCATATATCTGGAAACTCTTGCCAATAATTAATATTAATTTGACAATTTATATAACTTTCTTTTGTTTTCTACAATATGCTGGCTATTCTGCTATGAGTTTCACATTCTAGCTATCCTCATAATGGCTATTCAGGATTGGGGTTATTATTCTCATTTTATATGTGGTGAAACCACATTCAGAGAGTTTATTCAGTTTATACAATTAGTCCAGATCACATCCCTTCATGCGTTTATAAAAATACCTCTTTTAGTGTCTTCTTTTTGCTGTAATTTTACACTAATCCAAATTTATTGGGGACTCTGGCATTTGGATTATGATATTATTTCCAAAAGTTTAGCCAAACCATTAGTAAACCTCCATTCATCTGATGGCTTCATTCACACAGCCCACTTGTATGGACACATCTTGATTTTGTGAAGATCTTTCACTGCCATACTTCTGAAGGAGACTTTCCATTCTCTGTGACCTCTCCAGTAGCTCTCTCATTTGATTACTCTCCATATGCTCTCTCTTTAAACTTGACAGCCTCCCTATCCCCCATACCCACTTGTTTTCTCTTGCTAGTTCAGCTCCCACCTTGGTTCTGTCTGTCACTTTGGACTCTCTTGAATTTCCCTTTATTTTTCTGATCTTTGTTTTCCTCTCATACCTACCCTAAAAACCTCCTTGTCATCTTTCCTCTCAACCATCCTCTGTCTCATCAGTTCCTACTCATCCTTCTGGTCTCTGCTTAAAGATTCTTTCCTCTAGGCTTACTCTTACCCTACAGATCAATTGGGCCACTGTGTTTCATGGTCTCACAATGATCTGCATTGCTTGTCACAGCATCTGTCAGAGTTGGTAACAATATTTATTTATTTATTTATTTGACTCAGGGCTTTCTCCCTTGCTTATCTGTAAGCTCCACAAAGGCAGAACCCAGGTCTGTTTTATTTACTTGTTGATGCTTTTTAATTTCAGACTCTCTTTCTAGCGAAACAGGATAAAACAAAACAAACATGCTTCTTTGATGTATATGCCATATGACTATATTCTTGTCCCCTTTTTCTTCTTGTACTTTCATACACAGGATATTTCCTCATTCACTTGAAACTTTTGACCCTGACTCAGTCATTCTCTTTTCTTCAACTCTTGGCATCAGCCTCATAATTTCAACATGGAAGTGGATGATCTTTTTAACACCCTTCCCTCTGCACAATTTCATCTACTTTTCATTCACTGCATCTCATCTACCCACTCCTTTGTCATAGTTTGTATCTTGTTATCTTGAGAGAGTGACCCACCTCTACATTTCTGAATGAAGATGGGAACTACCGAATTCAAGATGGGCACTACCACCTCAGAGCCTTCCAGCTCACATGTTCAAGTTCTTTTCCTGCAACAAACCTTTGATCTCATTCAAGCTTCCAATCCAATGACCCTATTGACATTGTTCTGCTTTCATTTCCTTTCTACTACTATTATTATAAAGACTTCCCTTGGATAATACCCTCAACTCTGTCATCTTGCCTCCCTATTACATTTATCTTCTAACCTATAGCCCCATATGTACTTAACCTACCTTATTCTCTATACTTGTAGCTGATCACCAAAGTCTTTCTGGGAAAAGAAAAATCATCTGATAAATGTCAGTCTAAATTCTTGTCCATAATTCTCAGAGTCACTCAGCGCTGCCTGGAATTCCAATACATTTTTATAATAAGTTTATTGTCCTACTCTTAAAAATATTTCATATCTTTTCTCCTTCAAGCTCCTATAACTTGTGCCTTCTCATTCTCACTTGATGACTTCACATTATATTTAATTGAAAAAAAACAGAAGCCATGAAATGCAAATGTCTCCATTTGTCTAGGACCAGATTTAGCTTTCATTTGCAATTACCTTCTCCTTCCCTCCAATCAATTACAGAGAAATTTTCCTGCCCACTTTGTTGAAGATTCCTCTACTTGTACTCTGCGTCCCATCTTGTCTCGCCTGCTTATGAAACTTGCTTTTTAAGTTAACCTCTTTGATTCCTACTTCATCAAAGTTTCCTTCCCTGAGGATTATATAAATATAAAAATATGATCTAATATATTTCATCTTTATAACTTTCCTTGATACCACACCCTTTTGAGCTACTTCCTCATTTCTCCACTTCCATTCATGGACAGATTTTGGTGGGAAAATAAGATTATCATGAAAATTCTTGAATAACCATCACTTCCACTGCTACCTATACCTTTCTTTTACTTCTTCTGTATCCATTTCCCACTTCTTCTCTAGTTCCTTAATTATCTCCAGTTTCCTTATTACCATATTTCCTCTAGCTTACCTGAGAATTGTGTTTTTGTTATACTCATTGGATCATATTATTGCCTTGTTGAGAATATTCAATGACTTTCATTTTACTTAAAAGTATTGTCATACATGCAATAGAAACAGTTATTAGAGAAGGAGGGGGGAATGACTGAATAGAGAAACAAATTAGATAAATTTCCCTTCTACATAGGACTTACAGTGTATTGGGAGACACACTGGTATCCATCAGATATCCACAAAGGTAATTACCATTTTAAATAGTGTAATAAAAATACAGAGTGCTATCAAAACGTATGAGAACAGTTTCTTCCCTGCAGAAATCAGATTTATCCTAGGACCTTAAGGGAGAATGTGAGTAGTGAAGTGTTAGGGCAGGCAGATGGAACAGTATGTGCAAATACCCTGAATCTGGGAGGAATATGGGGTTTTGAGCCACTGAATTATGGCCTGTATGACTGAAACATTGGAACTGGGAAGAGTTGTATGAGGTAAGACAGAAGAGAGAGGCATTAGATCCTATAGGATATTATACAGTACTTAAAAGATTTGGACCTCATCCCAAGGACAAATGGATATCATTGAGGGGTTTTAAAAGATGTTTTATATTAGTTTTATTTTTAAACAAGATCATTCTGGGTGCAATGGATGAATATATGTAGATGAGTAGATGTAGGAAAATTATTTTTGTATATTTTTAGGAGAGAGTTGTGGTTTAGACTAGGATGCTTTTAGTAGAAATAATGAGGAACAGACAGACTCAAGATGTTTTGGAAGTTGGATTAACAAGCCTTGGTAATAGATTAGATTTGGGAGTTAATGGCAAAAGACATAGCAGGGATAATAGACCTATCATGGACAGATTTTAACCGTTTGGCCTGAATTAATGGATCCACAGAGAAGCTAATTCCTAAGAATGAAAACGAAGGAGATTTAGTTTAGAAAAGAAGATAAAGAGTTAGTGTTTAAACATTGATGTTTATATGGGAGATTCAAGTTCTGTTGGAGATGTGAGATGAAAAACTAGGAAATATTCCATATTTAGCTCCTTCCCCACCTAAACTCTACATAATTTTTCAAATGTATTCCTAACTTAGAAAATATATACTAAATCCAATCACTTCTCACCACCTCTACTGCTTTGATATTAAGCTGAACACTCATAATCTGTTTTCTAAGCTATTATTTCCTAATTCAAAGCAGCTAGAACAGTCCTTTAAAATGCAAATTGAACAATACTGCACGAGTGCTGTACCCTCACATTGAAATACTACATTTTTACTTTTGGCAAAATACCCTCGTGGAGACAGCCTGTCTTCCTCCTCAAACTTTTATTCTGATCTTCTCTCCAAGATATACTATGTGGTCAAAACTGAACCTCTTCCTGTGTTTTGAACAAAATCACCCTTATTTCAGGATCTTTATTCTTCATCTTCATTCTACTTAGAATTCTTTTCCCTTCTCACTGTATGAGCTTTAAGTGTTGCCTGAACATTCTGTATAAAATGGGTTACTCTTCCAGGCCTGTGAAATTTATTGTGGGAGGATGCCACTGATATTCAGAATAGGAATTATTTCTTGGCACATGACATATAGGAGGAAAATGTGCTCAACAATCTTTTCTTCTGTTTACACAAGAGAATATAGTTTTATTTTGTAAAAGATTATTTTATAGCCTGTGATGTAGAAAAGGTACACCAGCAGGAAGGGAGGGTGCTGTTGTATGAATAAAAGTGCTTTATTGCTTTATTCACAGAAAACAGCTGCTGGTTAACATATGCCTCCTGATCTTGATTAATGGAGGAATGAAATAGTGAAAATTATGACTATGATCATTCCAGAATGCTGTGTGAAGAAATGGCTATCAAATAAGATTTTACTTCACCACATTGAAGTTTTCTGGATCTTAGGGTAAAGGGTAGTCATTCAGAATTTTACCATGATGAGATTACCATGACCATGATAATGTCTGTGCTGTATGATTCTGTTAGACTTCCCATGGGATTGTGTCTCAAAAATATCATCATTTGACTCTATCACTTTAGGGTCTTTTTTTTTTTTTTAAGATTTTATTTTTAAGTCATCTCTACACCCAACATGGGGCTCAAGCTCACATCCCTGAGATCAGATTGGCATATTCTACAGACTAAGCCAGCCAGGCATAGGGCACACTTTTTAATGTTGAAAATAAGTCTCAACTGAAGTAGAGTAGTATGAATAAAACAATAGAGAGAAAATAAACAGTTGGGGCTAGGGTTCATGGAGTTAGTTAACTGATTAGAAGTGGTGATTTGAGAGACAGGGAAAATCTAAAACAAATCCAGAGTTTCTGGTTTGTGAATGTTGTGAAATTATCCTAGGAATATCAATAAGATCAAATTTGGACAGAGAGAATATACTTACTTTAGACGGACTGAATGGGTTACTTCCATGAACTCCACATGGAAATGTCTAGTAAAAAAGCAGGAAATATGGATCCAAAACTCAAAGAATGGGTGATAATGTCATCACTGTTGAAGCCAGGGAAGTATAGATGATCCCCTTAAAAATTCATGTAAAAAAGGGAATGATGAGAAAAAATGGAATCTGGCAAATATGATATATATGCAGGAGGAGAGCATCATGAAAGATTCCGAGACAGAACCAGGATAAAACAAGATAATAAATAACAATATTCAAAGTGGGGGAAGTGGAAAGGAGAGGCTAAGTCATAAAGATGTGAACTTGAATAAGAAATGAAAAAAGTTCAATGGTTTTATCTGCTTGATTTTGGTGACCACAATATAAAAAGTTTAATGTGAGTGAGAGCTGTACTTCCTTGAAGAGTGAGAAAAACATTACGAGAAGCTTTCTAACAGACTTATATTAACGTCTTTTGGTGAAAATTTTGATGCATGCCCAATACTAAACCTATCCTTGCCAAGAAGAATTTTAATGACCATGGCATATTGTAATTATGATTTACTTATTGAGGTTGTAGAATGTGCGCTCCTCCCTAGACATAAGCCTGCCCAATACGTGAAAAAAATGTGGGTTCTATAAGAATGGAAAAGGTGGAGGCTGGTGATTGAGTAAATAACCAATAGGATCTACTTATGGGGTTCAGGGAAGGTCACCCCAAAATATGCTATTGTGGCATATTATTTAGAATTATTTGGCATAGTGACTATTTTGGACCCTCCTCTGTCCTGACCAAAGCAGCAAATAAAACTCCTTTGTAAAAGTAGCACCCTCGCACCCTCCCATAACAGGTGGTGAAGAGACATCCCTATCATAAGGTAGGGAATTCAGGACTGAGAATGCTGTCTAAGCACACACTGTTGCTTCCATACTAATTTACTATCCCAAGCCCAGACTTCTTTGTCTTGTCAAAATAACCCTTGCTTTGGTGGCAGCATTTTTCATATCTTCTGATGAGGTCTTAGGTGGACATGATGAACTTGTAATTGGAAACTGGAGGAAAGGAGATCCTTGATATAAAATGGTAAAAAATTGACTAAACTATGTCTGTGTCCTAGTGTTTTGTGGAAGATAGAACTTGTGAATGATAAAATTGAATATTTGGCTGGAGAAATTTCTAAGCAGAATGTTGAAGAAGCAGCCTGGTTTCTCCTGATGCTTATAGTAAAATGTAAGAATGAAATTGTTAATCAAAAGAGAAGCAGAACTTAAATATTTTGAAAATTCTCAGCATAGGCATATGTTTGAGAGACATTGTTTGAGAGAGAACACTAAGAGTGTGGGTATATGATCATTTGATAGGGAGATTACTCAGCTATCCTGACAGACACCAGGAGCTATTGTCCAAGACAGTGGATGAATGATCCCAAAGTATCATCAGAGTTGCCCTTACATCACAGGTCCAGAGTACATGGGGCCACCAGTGCCTATCAGGATCTTGGAGCGTCCTGCCCAGTGGTACCTTGCATTGCTGACTCCTCTTGCTTACACTCCATTGCCATGTTCCGTGGGCACCCCAGTTGTGCCTCTGGTGAACCCAGATGGAACATAGGTTGTACATAGTAGAGCTCTGGCTGTCTCTACTAAGGTTTCAGAGGATGAAACCTCTTGGCAGAGCCATTGGCTCAGGACTCCAAACCCAGAGAACTGTGGGTTCAGACAAAGAACTGTTAGAGGGCCATTTGAAGTCACCAGAACAAGGCTGCTTGGGAAAACTTTAAGGGCAAGGTTGTCACCCTAGGGGTTCTGAAAAGCAGAACTCCCATTCTACTGGACCTAGAGGGCTGAGTGTGGAGTTAGCCTTATTCTTAAAACTTAAGATCTAATGGAAATTGCCCTATTGGGTTTGGACTTGCTTAGTGGGACCCACCATTCCTTCCTTTTCTACTTCTCCCTTTTGAGGGATATCTATGCCATGCCTGTCCCACCACTGTGTTTTGGAAACATATAAAATGTATGATTTCACAGATTCATACCTAGAGAGGAATTTATCTCAAAATGAATTCTGCCTTGAATTCAACAATCTGATTTCAGTGATAAGATTTTGTATAGACTTTTGAGTTGATGACCTGTGAGATGTACATAAAATTTGGAGGCCAGGGGCAGAATGATATAGACTGAATGTTTGTGCCCCCTCAAAATTCACACATTGAGATCTCATTTCAAATGTGATGGTATTTGGAAGTGGGTCATCTGGGGGGTGATTAAGTCATGTGGCCTCCCCCACTTAGGTTAACCTGAAAATGGGATTAATGTACATATAAAAGAGATTCCAGAGAACTCCCTTGCCCCTTTCCCTGTGTGAGCTTACAGTGAAAAGACTTCCATAAACCAGGAAAAGGGTTCTCACCAGACACTGAATCTGCCAGTGCTTGGGCTTCCCAACTTCCACAACTTTGAGAAAGAAATACCACCATGCTATTCAGACTCTGATATTTTCCTAGAGCAGCCCAAACAGACTAAGACCATATCCCAGTGATCTCCTAACAGACACCTCTGCCTTTAATCTTTTTCTTTTTAACACATATTGTAGACTATTGCCAAATTAACCTTCCTCCAGACTCTATTTCCATGTCCATTTCCTGTGCAAAACTTTTAATACCTACCCATCAACTAGAAGTTGAAGCACAAACGCTTTAACCCATTATTCCTTTTATAGTCTGTTCCCAAATTACTTTTGCAAATCCTCCTCCAACATCGTAAATGTTTAACCAGTCAGAATGCTCACAGTATTTCCCTTAAGTAGAATATTCCCTTACCACTTTCTGCTTATCCAATTCCCAGTCAGCCCAGGTGCTTGTCCTCAAATCCAACCGTTTCCACAGAAGATTTCTTGATCTTTCTTGCCTCTGAAATCTTACGCTGTCAACTTCATGCCAATCATTGATAATGGCACATTTCCTGGTGGCATATTTTTACTAGTTGCATTGCTAGTTAATTCTTTGTGAAGTTCCTTGAAGTCAGGCTTCATTTCTCACCAACTAGTTGGGCAACCTTGTTCAAGTCATTTACTTTCCCTGAGCTGCAAATTTCTCATACATAAAATAGTGATGATAATAATAGTAATTTCACTGGGTTGTTATATTAAATAGATGAAAATGTTTAACTGTTAAGTATGTCAGCCTGAAAGTAAATGAGTGTTTATTTGGGATCAAAGAATTATATGCACAGAATCCAGCAGGAACCAGACAAGTGTTCTGCATCCAGGGTGAAAGCAAGGGCTTTTTATGAGAAACTAGAAAGGCAGAGTGGAGGGGTGACAATTACATAACTTGGATAAGAGAGAATCAAATAGTCAATTGTCACTAACAGGCTTAGCCACTTCTGGATACACACTGAACAACTATTCTATTGGTGTTAATAAACAAAACTATTCTGGTCTGCTTTAGTTAACTATTCTGCCTCCAGAAAGTCCACAACTACCAGGTCAGGATTCCTGTTGTCCTAATTGAATTTATGGAAAACTGCTTATAAAGCAATTGCTGCTTCTGGCCTATTCCAAGTGTGTTTTTTGCTCAGTTTGAGAGTTCATTAGCCATTTGTTTTAGAAAGGAAAGTGGAGCTTTTCTCAAAATGGAGTCTCTTGTGTCCAGAAGACAATTCCACAGGTGGGTAAGGCAGTTTCTTTATGGTGACCTCTCCAACTCTATTTTAAAATGGCTCCAGTAATGCCGTTTTTCACAAGTACTATTTAGATAGTTACGATAAGTTATACTTTTGTTTGCATTCCTCATATGCTTACAATCAACACTGGGTTTTAAGAGATGCTCAATAAACATTTTGGTGAAATGAACAGTTAATTTATTCACTTCCGGTAAATGACCCTTCTCTAAAGTTTTTCCTTTTCTTTTTCTAAATATTCCAAGATTCTAGATGAAGTTGATTTTGTCCCACATTCCTTGGATGATAGTGAACTGGACTGAAATGAATGGGACTCATAGTTGTTTGACTTTGCTGTTTTACGAGAGCTGATCTGACCTCTAGCCTTCAGAGAAGGAATATCAAAGAGTTTGGTTAACAAACCTTTAGGGATACTATTCGTCATTGGCAATTGCCCTGGAAGGATTATGTCAAAGTTGCCCATTCATTTGTTGCAAAAATCTTGTGGGCATGAAAATTTCCAGAGTTTAGTCAAAGAGCTATTATCTTTGTGTGTTTTGGTGGTGATAATATAACTCAGTGGTGGTAATATAACTGGGCTGAATGCACCATTCTTGATAATAAACTAAGACGTACAGACCTCTAGCTACATATGTTGAATTCATTAGTTTCCTTAAACCTGAATACCTTTTCCCTTTGACTTTGCTGAACTCGATCCAGTACTGTCTGCATACTCAAACTTCTACTTATTTTATAAAGGAGATAAATTCTTAGAAAAAATTATGTATGTCCTTGAAAAATTTGCCAGACTAACTGTTCAGAGACAAATTTAAAATAACACAAAAATTATCGTTTAATTCTTCTGCTGACTGTTGACATTAGTAAACCTTGGTGCTGACTAAAGGAATTACCATGTGACCCTATGCTTATAGGACTCAGTCCTGAAACACTGTTCTGAACTAAAAAATTCATCTACATTTTCTGGCGATTTTGCCAAATGAAAGAACCGCTGACCATCCCAAATGCAAGTTTGCTTTCACTTGTTTTTTAGTAGCAAAGTCAGACCATTATAATTATTTTTATTTTTACTATGGAAGCTTTTTCCTCCCACCATTGTAAGATGGCTGAGTTTATGGTGTCTGAGAACTGATTAGCCAACTAACCTAAGCTATGCAATTTAACCATCCAAACCATCTAAAGAGCTCCAATTAACAGACTTTGGGGGGACTTCAAACAGTCAGAGCCTTTGAATCTGAGCCATTCCCCAAGGCAGCATCTACTTGTCTAAAGGAAAGGGGAGATCTGGCAGTTACTCTCTTGATTTGATCAGTCTAGCTAGTCAGGACTCTATCTCCCTGCTGAATTAGCTGGTTTGGCTGCCTACCCTGATCAAATCAGATGGATAATGGTCCAATCTTTCTTGCATTTTGTATCCTATAAACAGAACTTTGAATAAACAACACCAACTACAGCAATAACTGGTCCTCCTCCTTTTTAAGAATTGCTATTATTCTATTACTAGGCCAATTGGACAAGGTCAGAATGTTCTGTTGGTTGGTGTCAAGGTGTTTTTGTTTGGTTTGGTTTCATTTCCACTCATTGTCACCCAAATCAGGTGACAATGAGTGGTGTTTAACGCTGATTAAAACCTTAACATCATGTTCTACCCCAACTGTGAATACCAAAAAAACACCTTTGAAATGGAAAATATAACCTACAAATAGGGAACTACCTAGTTTTCTGTTATCTAAAACACAGCCACTGTTCTCTCTAGTCCATTGAACAGCTCTGTTCCAAGAGCCAGAACATAGTCCTACTAAAGTAGCATTAATAATTCAGTCTTGGTTTTGCATCATTAGGTACTGAGGTCACTGATATTGTACCACTTATCTCTCAACCCAGGGGCATCTGCTATTAGCAGTCTCCCATTTTCAATGATGGCACTAAGCCATAGAAAGGACTATCAAATTGTTATTTTCCTTTTTTGAATGGTGACTCAAAGACCATTTAGGAGTTTTATTGCATTTTTTTTGTGGTACCCCTTGGAAGGTGACTTTAATGAAAGCTGTTTTACACTCTTTGGGGAGCTTAGTGTGAATGGGGGTTTTTCTTGATATAAACCACTGACAAGAGTATTTTCTTTTCCCTAAAAAGCAAGAAGAGAAAAGGGAAATAAAAGTCTTACCTCGAAATGTTGATGTTTTTAAATAATGAGAGAAAACGGATCTTGGCCCTCTCCCACAGTGGCTCCCTCTACGGGCAGGGGAGAGTGGTTAGTACTCTTTGGGCTTTGAGTACTGAGTGTATTTGTGTACAAAATACATAATATGTAATTATATAATATACTAT
Organism: Neogale vison; assembly: GCF_020171115.1. Taxonomy (NCBI): domain Eukaryota; kingdom Metazoa; phylum Chordata; class Mammalia; order Carnivora; family Mustelidae; genus Neogale; species Neogale vison. Next base: position 70,643,277 of record NC_058103.1, read on the forward strand.
ATATACCATATCCATGTAAAGTCACACACCAGATAGTCCTAGCATAAAACAGTGCTGGTCATTAAGTCTATCCCAGCATACCTTTTTCCAAGTCCTGGATTTTCTCCTACGGATATGCTGAGTAGTCTCACACTCTTTTCAACTCTTCTTCTGAACTTCCTTTTTCCAGAATGGGTTCTGTACCTCCCCATGCTTTTCCCCAACTCTTTCCTTCTTCTTATCTCCCAGCTTGTTGGTTATCAGTCCATTAATCTCAATATTACTTGATGCTATTACACAAAATTAACGTGATTTTCATGTAAGCTCAAGGAGATGGTATTCATCCCCAAAGAACTTCAAAGTAAACAAGTATACTGTAAACTCTTCAGGATCCAAAAATACATTTTTCATCTTCTTGGCTCCATATCAGTATCACTTCTTATAGACTGATAAAGGTGGCTATTAAGCATTACTGACCACATACCAGAAATTAAGTGAAACACAGAAGATTGGGCCTGAAGGCCAGTTCAGGATTTCATTTGAAGGATCTCCTTCTGGCGATGGTAAATTCTGAGTGTGTTTGTCTGTGCGTGTGTGTGTGTACATGTGCCTATTCATGTGTGTGTGCATGTTTCTCTTTGTGAGAAGAGGGCAGCTTGTCAGAGAGGAGCAGAAGGATATAAGAAAAGAGGTTGACTAAAGGGGGATGGCAAAAATACGACATCTGTGCTGCCATTCCCTAATTCGGCATTTAAGGTATAGGTCACTGAGTGAGCCTTGCATTCTTTCTCAGCGAGCCAAATATAGCCCATACTTGCTGTTCTATTCAGACACTACCTATTGGAATTTACGAGGAATCCCTATTTATACTCATGACCTAGACAATTTCTTTTCAATCCCCAAAGTCTAAAGACAAATCTATCAGTGTTTTTCTTCGGAGATTAAAAAGTCTCCTTGTAGGTTTTTAATTCAAAATTGGAATGATCTTTATTCAGGGCCTCTTGGGAATTTTACACCTCTCATGAAGACAGGGAAGCAGTTATACTTTTGCTTCTCTCTAAAACATCTGTTCTCACTGCTAGAATTTGGGTCACTGTCTTATTCTTTATATTTATCTATCTAGGGAATTTCCAACTTTCATATGCAGGCAGGCATTTATTTCTTAAATCTATTAAAATGTGTTTTCTAGAAAATGAAAAGGAAATGTAGGTGGCTCATGATAAATTATGTCATAGCATGGCACAACATAAGGATAAGATTTTATTTCTGATCCAATCTTAATCCTCACTCTAACTTGAATCCACTAAAAGTATGATTATTCAATATGTATAACATCCAGATATATATCTGATGTGTGTCAGGAAAAATCTATGGAGAGCCAGTAGGGCAGAGTGCTTATGAGATTGCCAACTTGCTGAGTTGGAATCCCAGCTCTGTTACTCACTAGCTGGATGATTAAGGGCAAGTTACCAATCTTTTGGTATTTCAATTTCTTCATATATGAAAAAAAGATATTAAGAGTACTTAACTTGGGGCATCTGGGTGGCCCAGTGGGTTAAGCCTCTGCCTTTGGCTCAGGTCATGATCCCAGGGTCCTGGGATCGAGCCCCACATCAGTCTCTCTGCTGCTTCCCCCTCTCTCTCTGCCTGCCTATCTGCCTACTTGTCTTCTTTGTCTGTCAAATAAATAAAATCTTAAAAAAAAAAAGAGCCCTTAACTCTAGGATTATTTGAGGATTTGTTGATTTAATTCATATCAGGTGTTTAGAACACTAAGTACACAACAATATTAGCTACTGTACTCATACAATTGATACTGAAATTAACCACACAATACCACTCCCTAGCTAGGTAACATCCAATCAGCCTTATGCATTTTAGTCTGTCTTTGGGCCCTCTCTGTCAAACTGTTTAACTCCTAGAATATTTATGACTTTAAGAAGGTACTGTATGATTTTAAGAAGACATATTCAATACAGCCAGATGATTTTAAGCCAAGAACATTGTATATATCAACTTCCAGTGCACTGTATGCCCAGATGCAGTAGCTAAATATCCTATATTATTTATTATCCTACACTACAAATAAGAAAACTGAAGTAAGAGGTAACCATTATTATCCCAGTTCCCCCAGCTAAAAAGAGCCAGAGCCAGGGTTTAAACCTGGACAGCTTATTCTGTTCTATTGTATTAAAGCTCTGTAGGAAGGTGTGGAGTAAGAATCTAGTGAATGCACACAAGGTAACACCCTCTTCTATAAATCTTTCCATGCTTGAACTGGGAGAATATGCCTGAATCAATATTATTTGATACAAAGCCTTAGTTTTCTGAGAAAAAAATTGCACGGAAAAAATAAGGAACTATTCAGAGAGTTCAATCCATTGCCATTGTTCTGTTCATAGTTTTGTTTCATTTTTTTACACTATTTTTCACTATTTGACAAGTTATGAAGCAACTTGTCAACTGTGTTAAGAATACCTGGTCAAAAAAAAAAAAAAAAAAAAACCAAACAAACCTGGTCAATTGATAATACACATTACTGTAGCCTAACTTTTCAGGTGGAAATTAAGTCCGTGATAACCTTTTGTTTTCTCCTGCACAACTATTACAGAAATTTCTTCTGCCCAGCATATGGATCCAAACTCAGACTTTGGCAGCAATGACCATAGATTTGTAACCTTGTGTCCCATAGCCCTTTTGGGCTTTCTCCAGGCAGAATACTGGGGGGGCGGGGGATGCTTAACTTTTGGCAGTGTCCAGTGCAGTGCCACCGAAAAGCTAGATCTACTCTCCAGCTGTGTTCCTCCAGGCAAACCCCTGAGCACCCTCCTTTCATTCCCCTTGCAGTGTCTGACAGTCTTTCTTGAGCACCATAGACTAATTGCATAGCACCTAAACTATCAAATGACCTCCAGAATTTTAAACTTTCAAGAGATTAAAAAATAACAACAACAATAAACCCCCAATCTCTTGCAAGTGTGATTCTGTTCTGAGCACCTTTGATACAATTCATCAACAGATCATTTTCTTCTCCAGGTTGGATGAAAAAAATAAAATCACTATAGGCTTCTTCTGGTCCTACAGCAAAATATCCCAGAGGGTATAAACTCAAGATTGCTTCACAAATCCTACACAATTTTTATGGATGATGAACAACCCTGTGGGAAATAAATTATGATAGTCAGCTAGGAAATGGAAAATGTCTAAAAATTTCTAAAAATAATGATTACATTTTTCCACTGTTTGACACATAGCTGCTTTTACAGAAGCACATAGAGCTTGTTGGGTTGCTTGTTGGTGCTTGTTGCAAAACTGTTCTTTCTGGTCTTCCTTTGCTGGAGATTTTGGGAGGAAGGAGCCTACAGTGTCACATCCCATAATAGTTCATCTTGCCTCCTCTCCCAAATCTACTTCTCATGTTTCCTCTGTCTCGGCAATAAAAATACTGTTACCAAATAGTCTTCTTTCTTCCTGTAAAAATTAGAGCATGCCTCTGAATATCTAAATATTTGAGTTTTAGTATGGCCCTTTCCTCAGAAACAGTGTCTGTTATTATGCTGTTATTATGCTGTACCGAAAATATATCAGAGAAGTATCTTCTGGTTTTTGTTTTTGTTTTGCCACGGGTAAGATAAAGTGCATTAAAGCATAAAAGTGCAATAAAGCATGAAATTTTTTTGAAAATACTGAAAATGTAGGCACTTTATTGTGTTTTGAAATAGAACGGGGATTTTTCTCACTTAACTGTTGTTTCATTGATTATGCTTTTCTATTGTGTTTTTTCTTTATATCTCTTTTTTTGCCCCCTCCCTTTATCTATGTCACCCATCCCCCCTCTGGCAACCACCAGTGTGTTTGTATTTAAAAGTCTGTTTATTTTATACTTCTTCTAAGATATCTTGTATCCTAAGGATAACTTCTCATGAAAGATAATTTTGTGTATTGTAGTTAAAAAAAATGAGATCTTTCCCCAAATTTCCTTCCTCTAGCCTGTGCTGTATCTAATACATTCTGAATCTACTTAAGTTATCTCCTGCTAGCTATGTTATACTGTTTGTTGCATTCACATAGCAAGTAAACTTGCTGCATTAGAAGCCACTATAATTCTTAATTAAAGTGGATCTGGCAAGGGGGCAACCCTTTCACCTTGCGACTCCATCTTTCAAAAGCTGAGGAAGAGGCTTAGATAGAATGCTACTGTCTACAAAATAAAGAAAAGAAGCAGCACAGAGACAGAATTAAAATAAAGGAAGCGGGGTCTAGTATGGGATAAAAGGAAATAAACTTAGTTGGGGTGAAATAAAAAATTTGTTTACTAAAGCCTAAAGATATACTCTAAAAGTAGACCAAATGTTACAAAATACAATAGTAGAATATGGCTGAATACAACTTCATTTTTCTGTAAAATATATGTATGCAGTGGTCTCACCTAGGGTGTAACTCATAAGGTAAAAATTTGGTGCAAAATTATGGCTTCCTTTGGATATTTTTCTTTAAAAAAATAGTTAATTTGTTATTCCTTTATTTTTAAAAAAGCCCCAAAGAAAAAAAATACCTGCTTTTTTCTCATTACACAGTTTATATATCCCACAGTGAGATGATTTTCTCAAAACTTGAAGTTTGGTATCTTTTAGAAAATGTTAACAAGGAAATTTACTTACTTTTCCAACTACTGGCATTCCTGGAAAAAATATTACATATTGTTTTTTCTTTAGTTTAATGGGGCTTTCTTTATGTTGCTTGTTTTGATATTATTATGTAATATTTGATACTTTTATAATAATTTTATAATAATAGTATCAAAGTGTACATGAAATAATTGATCACCCTACTTACAATCTGAATGTCACTAATACCATTGAATCAGCTGTGTGTTCCTTCCCTCCTTTACACTCTAGACCTTACATATTCCACTCCATTTTCCCTATACTAAGTCAATTGTTCCATCTTATGTCTGTTGTTCCTTTACTTTTTATTTTAAAAAGCTTTCCCACATGTGTAAGTTGTTGCTAAAGAATATACTGTTTAAATAAGCATACACTCTTCTGGAACCTGTTTTCACTCATTAGTAAATTTATCCATATTATTGCTCATAACTATATCGTTCTTTAAACTGATTTATGATACTTAATTAGCTAAATATACCACATATATAAATAAATATACCACATATCACCATCTGTAGTCCATGACATTTGGATTGCTGTTATTAACAATAAGACCATGAAAAATTTTTATACATCTGTTGGTGCATGACAAGAGGTTTCTAAATTATGTATTTAAAAGTGGAATTTATAGGTACTGAAGGATGCGTATGATCAAATTTACAAGATCAGACCAAACTGTTTTCCAAAATTATTAAAACAATTTAGACATTTACTGGTAGTTTTTGAGGATTCACATTGCTCCATAGCCTTAGCAACGCTTGCTATTATCAGATTTATTCATTTTGTCCATTTAGTAGGTGTAAAATTTTTTCATTTTAATTTATATTTCTATCACTACAAAGAAGACTTAACATCTTTTTGCTTGTCTGCTTTAATGTTCCTCTACTAAAGTATGACTAGTAATCCTCTTGTGCCTTTCATTTCTACTAAATTGTCTTTCCTTATTGATTTGTAGTTCTTCATCATCCTCCTAATTTGTGGCTTGAATTATCCCTCTATTTGTGGTGTCTTTTCATAGTTAATGGCCAACTCTTGATTTTGGCTCAGGCCATGATCTCATTGTCAGGGGATCTAGTCCTGAGTCTGGCCCCATACTGGGAGGGGAGCGCACTTAAGGTTCTCTTTCTCCTTCTCCCTGTGCCCCCCACGCTCCACTCACACTCTTGTACTTTTTCTCTTTCTAAAATAAATGAATACAATCTTAAAAAAAAAAAAAAAGAACTTCTACCCCTTATCCTTACATATTATATAATCTCATTTATTTTCCTATATATTATTTTTTTTAAAGATTTTATTTATTTATTTGACAGAGAGAGATTACATGTAGGCAGAGAGGCAGGCAGAGAGAGAGAGGAGGAAGCAGGTTCCCCGCTGAGCAGAGAGCCCGATGTGGGACTCGATCCCAGGACTCTGGGATCATGACCTGAGCTGAAGGCAGCAGCATTATTCTAAATGCGTTAAAAAATTACTATTCACTGTATGCCTGTAATTCTGCTGGAATTCATTTTTGTGTGTAATGAAAACAGAAAAATATAATTTTACATATATTTTTAATTTTGGAAAGCAATGCTCCAGCCCTCGACTAGTCCCTCTTTTCTGTATTTCCAATATCAAATTGTTAAATTTCTTTTTAAAGGTTTTCTTTATTTATTTAGGAGAGAGAGAGAGAAAGAGAGAGCACAAACCCAGGACAGACGCAGAGGGACAGGGAGAAGCAGGCTCCCTGCTGAGCAAGAAGTCTGATGTGGGACTTGAACCCAGGACCCTGGGATCATGACCTGAGGTGAAAGGCAGACGCTTAACAGACTGCACCACCCAGGTGCCCCATGTTTGTTAGATATTAGATGTTCATGGATGTGATGGACTGTTTCTGAGTCTGTACTCTGTTTTATTAGTCATTTTTCTGTACTCGTTGCAAGACATTAAGTCTTAGTATCTGAGAAGGCAAGCCCCTTCACCTTCTTCTCTACCTTCCCTAACCTCTTCCCTCTTTTCCTGTTAGAAGGATTCATGTGCCTTTGTTCTTTCATAGAAATTTAAAATTAGAATAATAGATTTCTTGAAATTTTGTTGGACTTTACTAAAATTGCTCTCATTTATGAGATCCATTTGGAGATTAATGATATTCAATATTGAGAACTTCTATCTATAAAGTTGGTATATTTCATCACTTACAACCTTTGTTACATAGATTCATTGGTGCTTTGTATTTTGCTGACGTTATAATGTATTTTGTACATTTGCCTGTATATCACTTTATTCGACCAATTCTTATTCAGTACTGTGTGTCAGGTACTGTTCTAGGTGTAAAAGACAGGGCAGTTAAAAAAAAAATTGAGAAGGTGAACAAAAAAAAGTTAACAAAAGGCCCTTTCTTGTAGACTTTACATTGATTGGTGGATGGACAACAAACAAAAGAAAGAGGTAAACTAGTGAGAAGCACTGTAAGAAAAACTAAGTACAGTGAAGCTTAACTGTTGGTGATAGTGGTTTTGGTAGTGGGCTATAATTTTAAATAAGGTGCTGAGAAAAGTTCTTATTGACAGTAAGGCTTATGAGTGAATTCTTGAACAAATGGGTGTATTTTGGTTATCGTTGTTTGTTGGAACCTAGAAAATGAAATGTATTGTTTATATTCATCTTTTACTCAATAATTTTTTTAACTATCCTCTCCTATTAGTTCTATCAATTTGCCTATAGATTATTTTGAACTTGCTAGGTAGACAATTATGAACAACTATGTTATCTGTGACTTACTCTGTGGTAGACTTTGCCTAAAAAATAAATTTCTCTAATAATTCTCTGACTATTCAAACTTTCTGGTTTTTATTTCTTCAAGATATTTTAGCAAATTTTAATTCTGTTTCAATTTTAACTTGCCAATTTAAACATCACTAGCATAATAGCTCTAAATATTTCCTTAAATTTGCCTTTTATTATTTATTTCTTTGCTTAAAATTTCTTCCTTTAAACATTTTTTCCAGCTTTATTAAGATATAATTGACATACAATATTGTATAAATTTGAGGTGTAGAATGTATTGATTTAATACACCTGTATATTACATCATGATTACCACAGTTAACATTTTTTTAAATTAACATATAATGTATTATTAGCCCCAGGGGTACAGGTCTGTGAATTGTCAGGCTTACACACTTCACAGCACTCACCATCACACATACCCTCCCCAATGTCCTTAACCCAACCACTTCTCCCCACCCCCCTCCCCTCGGTAACCCCCAATGTGTTTTGTGAGATTAAGAGTCCCTTATGGTTTCTCCCTCCCAATTCCATCTTGTTTCATTTTTTTTCCTTCCCTACTCCCCAAGCCCCCCACTTTGCTTCTCAAATTCCTCATATCAGGGAGATCATATGATAATTGTCTTCCTCTGATTGACTTATTTTGCCCAGCATAATACCCTCTAGTTCCATCCATGTCATTGCAAATGGCAAGATTTCATTTCTTTTGATGGCTGCATAGTATTCCATTGTGTATATATACCACATCTTCTTTATCCATTCATCTGTTGATGAACATCTAGGTTCTTTCCATAGTTCAGCTATTGTGGACATTGCTGCTATAAACATTTGGGTGCATGTGCCCCTTTGGATCACTACATTTGTATCTTTAGGGTAAATACCCAGTACTGTGATTGCTGGGTCGTAGGGTGGCTCTATATTTAACTTTTTGAGGAATCTTCATGCTGTTTTCTAGAGTGGCTACACCAGCTTGCATCCCCACCAACAGTGCAGGAGGGTTCCCCTTTCTCCGCATCCTTATCAGCATCTGTGGTTTCCAGACTTGTTAATTTTAGCCATTCTGACGGGAGTGAGGTATCTCATTGTGGTTTTGATTTGTATTTCCCTGATGCCGAGTGATGTGGAGCACTTTTTCAAGTGTCTGTTAGCCATCTGGATGTCTTTTTTGCAGAAATGTCTGTTCATGTCCTCTGCCCATTTCTTGATTGGAGTCTTTGTTCTTTGGGTGCTGAGTTTGAGAAGTTTTTTATAGATTTTGGATACTAATCCTTTAACTGATGTGTCATTTGTGAATATCTTTTCCCATTCTGTCAGTTGTCTTTTGGTTTTGTTGACTGGTTCCTTTGCTGTGCAAAAGTTTTTGGTCTTGATGAAGTCCCAATAATTCATTTTTGCCCTTGCTTCCCTTGTCTTTGGTGATGTTTCTAGAAAGGAGTGGCTGTGGCTGAGGTTGAAGAGGTTACTGCCTGTTTTCTCCCCAAGGATTTTGATAGATTCCTTTCTCACATTGAGGTCCTTCATCCATTTTGAGTCTATTTTTGCATGTGGTGTAAGGAAATGGTCCAGTTTCATTGTTCTGCATGTGGCTGTCCAATTTTCCCAACACCATTTGTTGAAGAGACTGTCTTTTTTCCATTGAACATTCTTTCCTGCTTTGTCAAAGATTAGTTGGCCATAGAGGTGAGGGTCTATTTCTGGACTCTCTAGTCTGTTCCACTGATCTATATGTCTGTTTCTGTGCAGTACCACATTGTCTTGATGATGACAGCTTTGTAATAGAGCCTGAAGTCTGGAATTGTGAGGCCACCAACTTTGGCTTTCTTTTTCAACATTCCTCTGGCTATTTGAGGTCTTTTCTGGTTCCACATAAATTTTAGGATTACTTGTTCCATTTCTTTGAAAAAAATGGTTGGCATTTTGATAGGGATTGCACTAAATGTGTTGATTGCTTTAGGTAGCATAGACATTTTCACAGTATTTGTTCTTCCAATCCATGAGCATGGAACATTTTTCCATTTCTTTATGTTTTCCTCAATATCTTTCATGAGTACTTTATAGTTTTCTGAGTATAGATTCTTTGCCTCTTTGGTTAGGTTTATTCCTAGGTATCTTATGGTTTTGGGTGCAGCTGTAAATGGGATCGACTCCTTAATTTCTCTTTCTTCTGTCTTGCTATTGGTGTAAAGAAATGCAATGATTTCTGTGCATTGATTTTATATCCTGACACTTTACTGAATTCCTATTCAAGTTCTAGCAGTTTTGAAGTGGAGTCTTTTGGGTTTTCCACATAAAGTATCATATCATCTGCAAAGAGTGAGAGTTTGACTTCTTCTTTGCCAATTTGGATGCCTTTAATTTCTTTTTGTTGTCTAATTGTTGAGGCTAGGACTTCTAGTACTATGTTGAATAGCAGTGGTGACAATGGACATCCCTGCCATATTCCTGACCTTAGCAGAAAAGCTCTGAATTTTTTTCCATTGAGAATGATACTCACTGTGGGTTTTTTCATAGATGTCTTTGATGATATTGAGGTATGTGACCTCTATCCCTACACTTTGAAGAGTTTTGATCAAGAAAGGATGCTGAACTTTATGAAATGCTTTTTCAGCATTTATTAAGAGTAACATATGGTTCTTGTTCTTTCTTTTATGAATGCATTGTCTTTAATTGATTGATTTGCAGACGTTGAACCAACCTTGTAGCCCTGGAATAAATCCCACTTGGTTGTGGTGAATAATCCTTTTAATGTACTGTTGGATCCTATTGGCTAGTATTTTGGTGTGAATTTTCACATCTGTGTTCATGAAGGATATTGGTCTGTAATTCTCTATTTTGATGGGGTCTTTGGCTGGTTTTGGGATCCAGGTAATGCTGGCCTCATAAAATGAGTGTGGAAGTTTTCCTTCCATTTCTATTTTTTGAAGCAGTTTCAGGAGCATAGGTATTAATTCTTTATTTTTTTTTTTTTTCTTTTTTTTTTTTCCCAATTTATTTATTTTCAGAAAAACAGTATTCATTATTTTTTCACCACACCCAGTGCTCCATGCAAGCTGTGCCCTCTATAATACCCACCACCTGGTACCCCAACCTCCCACCCCCCCCGCCACTTCAAACCCCTCAGACTGTTTTTCAGAGTCCATAGTCTCTCATGGTTCACCTCCCCTTCCAATTTACCCAAATTCCCTACTACTCTCTAACGCCCCTTGTCCTCCATGCTATTGGTTATGCTCCACAAATGAGTGAAACCATATGATAATTGACTCTCTCTGCTTGACTGATTTCACTCAGCATAAATTCTTTAAATGTTTGGAAGAATTCCCCTGGAAGCTGTGTGGACCTGGGCTCTTGTTTGTTGGGAGATTTTTGATGACTGTTTCAATCTCCTTACTGGTTTCTCTAATATCTTCCTTGCCTTTTCCAAGCCCAGCTCAAAAGCACCTTGAGATTTGTCATTCTGAACTCTAGATCTGACATATTACCAATGCCTGTATTGATTAGGTCCCTAGTCTTCGATATTGCCTCTTGTTTTTTGTTTTTTCATTTTTTTGTGGTGAGTTTTTACACCTTGTCATTTTATCTAGATAAGAATATATGAATGAGAGAATAAAATACTAAAATACTAAAAGTGTGGCAAAGACCTCAGAAAACTGTACGTTAACCAAATCAGAAGAGACCACAAGTCATGGGGAGAAATAAGGGGGTAAAAGGAATTAAAAAAAAATTAAATACATATATATATGTATGTATATATGTGTGTGTGTATATATATATTTATATGACTGGTGAATAGAACAGAGTTACTCACTTGATTTGGGGTATATTTTGGTCTCTTAGAAGAAACTACCTCCCCAAATTTTTTAAAGAAAGAAAACTCATATATGAACAAAATTAAGGGTAAACATGATTAAGTGACAGAATATAACTGTAAGGATGAAAATTTAAAATTCTAAAAAAGGAATTGAAAAGATAAGTTGCTTGGAAAAAGGAAGAAAAGAAAGTGGAGGGAATTTGCTCAGGCTGGAGACTGGAAGAAAGCCCTGTGCTAGATTTAGGGTATATTTTGATCTATCAGAAGAAATTATATTCCAAAAATATTTTAGAAGAAAAAACACCATATATATACACAAAAAATAAGGTTAGATATATTGAAGGGTAAAATATGACCTATAATGAAGGTTAAAAAAGATTTTTTTTTTCTTAGAAAGGTATTGTTAAGATAAACTAGTTAAAAACATTAAAAGAGGAGAGAGGAAAAGTTAAAATATTATAAGAAAAAAAATTTTAAAAATTTAATTTTGCAAGACTAAAGAATCATGGGGAGGAAGCTATGAATTTCATGCTTTGCTTTCCCCTCCTCTGGAATTCCACTGTTCTCCTTGATTGGTGAGCTTGGTCTTGGCTGGATGTTCTTGCTGATCTTCTGGGGGAGGGGCCTATTGCAGTGATTCTCAGATGTCTTTGCCTGAGGCAGAATTGTACAACCTTTGACAGGGGCTGGGCTAAATAATCCATTTGGTTTCACTCTCTGGAGCTTTTGTTCCCTGAATGCTTTCTGTAGAGCTCTGGAGGACGGGAATGAAAATGGCAGCCTCCCTATCTTCAGCCCGGAGATGCCGAGAGCTCAGGTCTCTACTCTTCATTGTGCCCTCAGAGAAAAGCGCTCAATCACTCACATCTCCCTGGCCTCTGGCCGCACTCCAAGCTCAACAGCCTGTGATTGAGTGTTTCTGTCTCTGGCACATAGTCCCTTCTGGAGTCTCCAAACCCAGCAGATTCCTGCCTTCAGAGAAGGAAGGTGAGTCTCCCCGGATCTGCCACTTGTGGGGTCCCTGCTCAAAGAGCAGTGGTCCCACTGTGCCACAGATCACAGTTTAAGGTAACCCTGAACTGAGAGCTCACTCCTCACTCTGTCTCTGTACCTGGCTTTCCCGCTCTGATACCTGTGAGCTCTGCTACACTCAGACACCCCTGATCCTTCCATGACCCCATGGGACCTGAGACCACACTGTCCCCATGAGGGCTCCACCCCCACTTAGCCTCTGGAGCAGTGTCCCTCAGTGGAGCAGACTTCTAAAAGTTTGAATTTTGTGCTCTGTTGCTCCACTTCTTGCCGGGAGCTGACCCCTCCCACTGCGGTTTATCTTCCCATGGCTTTGGATTCACTTCTCCACACATCCTACCTTTCTGAAAGTGGTCATTTTCTGTTCCTAGAATTGCTACTCTTCTTCTCTTCGATCTCCTGTTGGGTTTGTAGGTGTTCAGAATGGTTTGATAACTATCTAGCTGAACTCCTGTGACTTGATGTCATCTCTGTCTGCTACTGCTACTCTTCCACCATCTTGACTCAACCTACCATGATAACATTTGATAACATCTCCATCGTGTCACATAATCATTTCTTTTTCCTGATGAAAACATTTAAGGTGAACTCTCTTAGAAACTCTCAAGTATATAATACAATGTCATTAATTACAATCCTAATGTTGTACATTAGATCCCCAGAGCTTACTCATCTTCTAACTGGTAGTTTGTACTCTTGACCAACATCTCTGTATTTCCCCCACCTCCCAGCCCTTGGTAACCACTATTCTATTATCTCTTTCTTCAAGTACACCTTTTTTAGATCCCACACAGAAATGTCACCATATACGATTTGTCTTTGTCTGACTTATTTCACTTAGCATTATGCCCTCAAGGCCCATCCATGTTTTCACAAATGGCAGGATTTCTTTCTTTCTCATGGCTGAATAACATTTCATTGTATATACGTGACACCTCATCTTCTTTATCCAGGTTGTTTCCATATCTTGGTTCTTGTGAGTAACCTGCAATAAATATGAAAGTGTGTATATCTCTTCCATATCCTCTTTCCCTTTCCTTGGGGTATATACCCAGAAGCAGGATTGCTGGATCTCATGGTAGTTCTATTTTTAATTTTTGAATAACCTCCATACTGCTTTCTCTAGTGGCTATATCAATATACATTCCCATCAACAGGGGACCAGGGTTCCCTTTTCTCCACGTTCTTGCCAACATTTGTTATTTCTTGTCCTTTTGATGATAGCCATTCTAAAAGATGTGAGATGATACCTCATTTTTGGTTTTGGTTTGCATTTCTCTGATAATTAGTAATGTTTAACTTCTTTCTACATACCTGTTGGCTATCTATAGATTTAAAATGTCTGCTCAGTTCCTCTGCCCATTTAAAAAATCAGATTGGTATCTTCTTATTGAGCTATATGAGTTCTTTATATATTTTAGATTTTACCTCCTTAACAGATGTATGGTTTGCAAATATTTTCTTTTGCAGGTTGCCTTTTTCATTTTGTTGATGATTTCTTTTGCTGTGCAGAAGATTTTTGGTTTGATACAGTCCCCCTTATTTATTTTTGCCTTTGTTATTTGTGGCTTTTGGTGTCAGATCAAAAATTCTTTGCCAAGACCAATGTTAAGGAGTTTTTTCCCTATGTTTTCTTCTAGGAGATTTATGGTTTCAGGTGTAATGTTTAAGTCTTTAATCTATTTTAAATTATTTTTTTGTGACTAGCGTAAGGTGGGGATCCAATTTCTTTCTTTTTTTCTTTTTGCCTGTGGTAATCTGATTTTTCCAAAACCATTTATTAAAGATATTATCCTTTCCCCATTGAGTATTTTTGGCTTTCTTGTTAAATGTTAGTTGACCCCATATATATGGGTTTATTTCTGGGCTCTTGATTCTCTTCTAATGTTTAGTTTTAATGCCAGTACCAAACTGTTTTGATTACTAGAGTTTGGTGGTAGAGTTTGAAATCAGGAAGTTTGATGCCTTTGGCTTTGTCTTTTTTCTCAGGATTGCATTGGCTGTTCTTATTCTTTTGTGATTCTATATAAATTTTAGTATTTTTTTTCTATTTCTATGAGTAATATCATTAGAATTTTGATAGGGATATTACTAAATCTATAGATAGCTTGAGATAGTGTGGATATTTTAACAATTTTATCCTAATTCATGAACATGGGGTATGTTTCTATTTGTGTCATCTTCAATTTTTTAAAACAGAGCCTTGTAGTTTGCAACATAGAGTTTTTTTTTTACCTCTGTTTAACTTTGTCCCTAAATCTTTTATTGTTTTTGATGTTATTGTGAATTAGATTTTTAAAATTTTTTTAGATATTTCCTTGTGAGTTATAAAAATATGACTGACTTATGTGTGTTAACTTTATATCCTGCAACTTTACTGAATGTTGACTAGTTCTAGCAGGTTTTTGTGGTTGAGTCTTAAGGATTTTCTATTTATAGGATTATATCATTTGCAAATAAAGATAATATTACTTCTCCCCACTCCCTCCCCAATTTGGATGCCTTTTATTTCTGTGTAGAATGAGAGTAGTAACAGGGGGCACCCTTTCTTGTTTCTGATCTTGGAGGAAAAGTTCAAATCTTTGACCATTAAATATGAAGTTAACTGTGGGCCTGTCATGTATGGTCTTTGTCACATTGAGATGTGTTCCTTCTACATGCAATTTGTTGAGAATTTTAATCATGACAGGATATTTTACTTTATCAGATGCTTTTTCTGCATCAATTGAGTTGATTGTATGAATTTTATCTTTCATTCTACTAGTGTGGTATATCACATTTATTGATTTGGGTATGGTGAATCATCATTACCTTCCAGGGATAAATCCCAGTTAAAAATGGTGCATGATCCTTGTAATGTATTGTTGAATTCAGTTTGTTAATAGTTAAGAATTTTTACACTATATTCATTAGGGATATTGGTCTGTTGTTTGCTTTTCTAGTAGTATCCTTGCCTGGTTTTGTTATAGGGTAGTTACAGCCTCATAAAATGAATTTGGGGATATCCTCCTCTCTTCAGTTTTTTGGAAGAATTTGAGAAGAACTGATATTATTTCTTCTTTAAATATTTAATAGAATTCACCAGTGAAACCATCAGGTCATGGACTTTTCTTTGTTGAGAGGTGTTTGATTACAGATTTTAATCTCCTTATCATTGGTCTATTCAGATTCTCTATTTCTTTGACGTTCTATATTGAGAAGTTGTGTGTTTTAAGGAATTTATCCCTTTCTTCTAGGTTATCCTGTTTATTGGCATTTAAGATTTCATAGTAGTCTCTTAAGATGCTTTGTATTTTTGTGGTATTGGTTGTAATGTCTCTTCTTTTATTTTTTATTTTATTTAAGTCTTCTCTCTTTCTTTGTCTGCTAAAGGTTTGTCAGTTTTGTGTATTTTTTTCTAAAACCCAGCTTTTAATTTCATTGATTTTTTTCTATTTTCTGATCTCTATTTTATTTATCCTTGCTCTCAGCTTTGTGATTTCCTTCTTTCTGCTAACTCTGTGCTTAGTTTGTTCTTTTCCTACTTCTTGGAAGTAGAAAGTCGGGTTTTTTATTTGAGATCTTTATTTTTTCTTAATATGGGTATTTATTGCTATAAACTTTCTTCTTAGAACTACCTTTGCGTCTCATAAATTTTGGTATGTTGTGTTTCCATTTTCATTTGTTTCAATATAGTTTTTGGTTTTTCCTTTGATTCCTTCTTTGTTCCATTGGCTGTTCAGGAGTGTGTTGTTTAATTTCCACATAGTTTAAGAATTTTCCAGTTTTCCTGTTATTGTTGATTTCTAGTTTCATACCCTTGGAATGATAGAGAAAATATATTCCATATGTTTTCAATCTTCTTAAATTGGCTAAGGCTCGTTTTGTGGCTTATCGTATGGAGAATGTTCCATGCACCCTTGAGAAGAATGTGTATTCTGCTGCTGTTGACTATAGTATAAAAGTTAAGGGACAAGAATATAAAAAATTACTATAGTTACTATAATTTATTAATTAATATACAATATAAAAAGAGGTAAACTGTGACATTAAGAACATCAAAGGAGTAGAGTAAAAGGGTAGTATTTTTGTATGTGATCAAAGTCGTTATCAACATAAAATAGAGTGTTAATATTTTTAAGAAGTATTATGAAGTTCAATGGTAAGTCCCAAACAAAAACTTGTAATAGATTGACGGAAGATAAAAACACAGAAATCAGAACATATCACTATAAAAATTCACCAATTTACAAAGAAAGTCAATGTGAGAAGAAAAAAGGAGCTAGGAAACTATAAAACAGCCAGAAAACAATTAATAAGATGGTAATTAATTAATAAGATAGTAAATCCTTACATACCAATAATTACTTTGAATATAAATGGATTGAATTCTAATCAAAAAGTATACAACAGCTGGGTGGATAAAAACAAGACTTAAATATATGCTTCCTAGAAGAGACTCACTTAAGCTTCAGACACATGTATTCTCAAAGTGACAAGATGGAAAAAGATACTCCATGCAAGTGGAAACCAAATAGAGCAAAGGTAGCTAACTTACATTAGACAAAATAGACCTTAAGCTAAAAATGATAACGAGAGACAAAGAAGGCTATTATATAATGGTAGAGGTTATCTTATTAAGAAGATATAATGATTGTAAATGTATATGTACCCAACATCATATCATCTAAATATCTTAAATAAATACTAACAGATGTGAAGAGAGAAATAGACAACAATACAATAATATAATAATAGAGGAGGACATCCAAACCCCACTTTGAGCAATGGATGGATTATCCAGAGAATAAATCAACCTGTTGGACTTGAGCATATGTAAGACTAAATGGACCTGGGCTGCCTGGGTGGCTCAGTGGGTTAAGCCTCTGCCTTCAGCTCAGGTCATGATCTCAGCGTCCTGGGATCGAGTCCCGCATCAGGCTCTCTGCTGGGCAGGGACCCTGCTCCTTCCTCTCTCTCTCTCTCTCTCTCTCTCTACTTGTGATTTCTCTCTGTCAAATAAATAAAATCTTTAAAAAAAAAAAAAAAAGACTAAATGGACCTAACAGACATACATAGGACATCACAATTCCTCCTTGCATCTTTGGTATTACTTTCCGTCTTGCTGAAGTACAACCTTTAGAAATTCCCTAGTGAAAATTTGTTGGTGATAAAAATATTTTCATTTTTTAAAATCTGAAAATGTCTCTATTTTAGATTAGTAGCAAAAAATTCTGTGATCATGCAATTCTAGTTTGACAGTTATTTCCTATTAGAATTTTGACCCTTACTACACTCTTTATCATCTGTTTTTGCTTTTTGAAATGCCTGTTATTAATCTAATTGTCTTTTTTGGTAATTTGTCATTTATCTCTTGTTTAAGATCTCTGTGTATTCAGTTTCACTACAATGTATAGATTTTTTTCTAAATTATCCTTCTTGGTACATTCTGTGCTTTTTGTGTATGTCCTTATGTATCTCTGAAAATTTCTTCCCATTATTCTATTCAAATGGCTATCTCTAGCTCTTCTAGCCAGCAGTCTTACCATAAACCTAATTTTACAAAGGAGAAATTTGAGAAAAGGAGAGAACGAGTAATTTGCCAAAAGTCACATCATCAAAAAATATCAGTGATTCAAGTCAACTGGGATTTGATTATGTGTAACCTGGACATTCTTATTCTATCATTGTCTTTTAACTTTTTTCTCATATTTTATCTTTCCCTGTCCTGTTCTCTGTGTTATTGCTCTATCTATCTCTGCCAGGTTGCTAATTATCTTTTTAGTTGTGTCATTTGTTATTCAATCCATGTAGGGAATTTTTTTACTTATATGTGTTATTTCTAAAAGTTTTATTTCTTTTAATTTTTAAATTTTTAAAAAAGATTTTATTTATTTATTTGACAGGCAGATATCACAAGTAGGCAGAGAGGCAGACAGAGAGAGAGGGAGAAGCAGGCTCCCCGCGGAGCAGAGAGCCCAATGCAGAGCAATATCACAGGACCTTGAGATCATGACCTGAGCCAAAGGCAGTAGCTTAACCCACTGAGCCACACGGGCCCTCCTAAAAGTTTTATTTTAAAAAATTATTTGACAATTTTTGATAGTCTTCTTTTCTTTCTCTTATTTCTCCCTTTTTTTTTTTTTTTTGAAATTCCTGCGTAGTAAATGTACAAGTGTTAAATTAGTTTCAGGTGTATAGTTTAGTGATTTAGCTAATAGTTACATATTATTCCTAATAGATAGCTCCATATATTATTCATTACTCATCATGATAAGTGCACTCTTTAATCCCCATCACCTATTTCACCCATCACCACCCACCTCCCCTCTTGTAACCATCAGTTTGTTCTCTATAGCTAAGAATTGGTTTCTTGGTTTGTCTCTCTCTCTCTCTCTCTTTTCCTTTGTTCATTTGTTTTGCTTCTTAAATTCCATATATTAGTGAAACCGTATGCGGCTTTCTCTAACTGGCTTATTTTGCTTAGCATTATACTGTCTAGATCCATCCACATTGTTGCAAATAGAAAGATTTCATTCCTTTTTAGGCCTGGGTAATTTTCCATTGTGTGTGTGTGTGTGTGTGTGTGTGTGTGTGTGTGTACATTTATCCATTCATCTGTCAATGGACACTTTGGCTACTTCCATAGTTTGGCTATTAATAATGCTACAATAAACATAGTTGTGCATATATCCTTTCAAATTAGCACTTTCTGTATTCTTTTGGGTAAATACCCTAGTGCAATTCCAGATTGTAGAATAGTTCTATTAATTTTTTGAGGGACCACCGTACTGTCTTCCAGAGCAGCTGTACCAGTTTACATTCCCACCAACTCTGTGTGTGAGGGTTTCTGTTTCTCTATATCCTTGCCAACACTTTTTTCTTGAGATTTTGACCGTAGCCATTATGATAGATGTGAGGTGATATCTCATTGTGGTTTTTATTTGTATTTCCCTGATGATGAGTGATGTTGAGCATCTTTTCATGTGTCTGGTGGCCATGGCATATCTTTGGTGGAATGTCTTCTGCCCATTCTTTTTCCTTTCTTGGTCTATATTTTTATTTCATTAAATATTTCACATATAGTGAATTTATGTTTCATATCTGATAATTCTAGATTCTGAATTTATTCGTTGGTTATCATGTTTGTCTTCATTTCTGTTCACTGTCACTGATGGATGCATATTTTTGTTTGCTTTTTGAATTTTTATTGTGGATTCCTATCTTATTGAACCTAATATGTAGGAATTCTGAGTTTATAAATGGGAAATATTTTGCTCTCTGAAAGTTTTATGTTTTGCAAGATTCAGGATCGGGTCTGACCTGGGACTACTTTGTTCCTTTTAATGATTTTATTGTTAGTTCAAGAGTTTCAAGTTTTGCCCCATTCTTGCCAGGGCCTACTGGCATATAACTGAAAGTCAGCACTGAGAAAAGTATCTAGCTCCAGGTAAATCTCCCTTAAAATTCCCTGCTCCATTTACCTCTACTTCTTAGTACTTTCTGTTCTAGTTTCAGCTTAGCACTTCTTCTCTTTTTAGAAATTTCTCTTATATTTAGGAAACTCAGTAATTTAATAAAACTAGATTTGTTGTACTTTATCCAAGCTGTGGTTCTATTTTTAGCAGGGGGAGACAGGAGTGTAGCTAATTCACCTTCTGACCATTCTTTTGTTTTGCTTCTAGTTCTTTAAGTCTGTGCTATTTAATTTTCAAACTTCAACATAGGTAATAGCCCTTATAAATTAATTAAGAATTTAAAAGTGTATATGTGATACACATAAAATTATACCATAATTAGCCAGTGGATGTTACACTAAGCACTTAAAAAAATAAACCAACATATTTTTAAAACCTATTAGAAATCTAGATATTAACAGTTGAAACCAGATATTAAAATTTTTCCCCATGTTTGTGAAGACAACCTTTTTTGAAATTAATAACCTAATGTTGATGTTTTATTTGCATTCCTGTCGAGACAGTAGAAATACATACATACCAACAGTAAAGTGTTTCTGACATATTTATTAGTTTCCCTTTTCATTAATTATACCTCTTTATTAATCAGAAGATTCCTTTTGCGGCAACAAAAAAACTTGTTAATAAACACAAAATTCATTTATTACTAATTTGAAAGATTTTACATTGTTCTGTGCCCATAAAAAAGTTGCTTCTTCATTTGTGTCTTTTCATTATTTATTGTTTAGGTTTTTGGTTTTTTTATTTTTTTATTTTTTTAAAAATCTATTTACTTATTTGACAGACATCACAAGTAGGCAGAGAGGCAGGCAGAGAAAGAGAGGAGGAAGCAGCATCCCTGCTGAGCAGAGATCCCGATGCGGGGCTTGATCCCAGGACCCTGAGATCATGACCTGAGCTGAAAGCAGAGGCTTTAACCTAATGAGCCACCCAGGTGCCCCTGTTTAGGTTTTTTTAAGGAAATTAAATATTCATCGTTCTTCTATATATGATAAATGTGTCAGTATGACAGAGATAAAACATGTTTGAAAAAAATGATTGTTTATGGAAACATTATGACTTTGTCAACAAATGACTACTTTAAATATAATTAATCTTATGTGTATAATCTAGTGTAACAAGTTTCCTCCTTCTATGCACATGTATGCATAATGCTTTATCTATAGTCAAAACGTCCTAAAACTTTACTTACAATAGAAGTCACCTTTGTAGTCCCTGGATGGCCCAGTCAGTTAAGCATCTAACTCTTGGTTTTGGCTCTGGTCCCGATCTCAGGGTTGTGAGACAGATGTCTGCAATGGGCTCTCTGCTCAGTGTGGAGTGTGCTTGAGATTCCTTCTTCCTCTCCCTTTGCCTCTCCTGCTCGCGCTCTCTGTCTCAAATAAATAAGTTAATTAGTTAAACAATTTTGAAAAAGATAAACTTTGAGGGGCACCTGGATGGCTCATCTGATACTTGGTTTTGGCTCAGGTCATGGTTTCAGGGTTGGGGGTACCACGGTCCACAGTGGGTCCATGCTGGTCTTGGAGCCTGCTTATGATTCTCTTTCTCTCCCTCTCCTTCTATCCCCACCACTGTTTTCTCTCTCTTACATTCTCTCTCTCTTAAAAAAAAAACAAGTAACCTTTGAGAAAGCTGTCATTTGTTCTTGTACACACAATATGTCTAAACAGGAACTGAACAGTAATCAACCATCTTGAAAAATTTCTCTGTCTGTGCATTTTTGCATTCACACATGACTCATTTCTGCTTAAGAGATAAGACTGCATTGCATGTGTAGGTGAAAATTTAAGAATTTAGCTACTTGGCATAAAGGAAGTATATATTAGTACATGCAATAGACCACTTTTAAATCTTACTCTAAAAGATGAGGGTTGTTAGCTGATGCCATGGCGCTATGCTTTCCAAAGCCAAACAGACAGATGGGCTTTCATTATTTTCTTGACTTTTTATATTTGTTGATAATCGTTGTAATTAATTTTTAATCTGAAGACTTGTAAAGCAATACTTGGGGATTTAACAAACCAAACTTGTATTAATGAAAGGCAAACTGTCCAAATAGTCTTCCTATATCAAACTTCACTGAGCAGTAATAATTCCTACTTGATCAAGGGCTGATTCCAAAGCATCTGGGAAACAAGATCCTTTGGAATGATCACCAACAGTATGCACACACTGTAAGGGTGATAGATGGTTCAAAGTATTAAATTGAAACAGAATTTAAAAATTCCCTTGAAACGAGAGTACTTCTATTAGTGGGTATTTATTAAATACTAAGTATCCTAATTCCAGACTTAAAATAACAAAATTATGGAGAAATCCAGTGGAAATGTAAAAAGTCCACAGTAATAGACAATTTCCATGCTTATTTCTGCACATGCAGGCTGTGGACTCTGGCCTTATCCCTTTTCCAGTAAGAAACTAAGACGTTTTAGCAGTTTTTCAAAGTCATGGATAATTAATTGGTGTTCAAAATATAAGCCCACCATGAATTTCCTGCATACTTAATTCAGGATCTAGATCCTTCTCTTAAGGAGACTTGCTGTATTAATTAGAAAAATAACAAAAATAAAAGATACTACCCATTGATAGCTATGTGTCAAACACTGAGCAAAAGGCTGCTTAAACATGATCCATTTAATTCTCATGACACTCTTAATTTAAGCTTAACTGCTTTTATTTCACAAAGGGGAAAATTGAGACAGAGAATAAGTAAATTACAAAACTCCCAGCATCAGAAAATGTTAGAAAAAGAACTAGAGCATCAATGCGTTGCATACAATCTCTGTCTTTCCTGGAGCCTCTGTGTGAATATGGCTTAACATGCAGTCAGCAAATACAATCTACACTCCCATGAAATATGAGGTATACATGCTCTCCAAATGGTCAGTTTACACTTTAAATTAAATTTTGCATAACCTACAAGACACATCTGGGAGGAAAGAGGAGACTTATTCTGTGACAGATAAAATAATGTGAGTGGATTTCAGTTGTTTTCCTAAGCCTTGAAGAGAGCTTTGGAAAATGGGACATATATGATTTGTCAGATGGACAATGAGTGATCCAAGGGGTAAAGAGAAACCATTCACCCTAGCCACCTTTTCATTTCTTTTCTCTTATTCCTGTCAAAAAATGGCTCTACTTTTTGCCCAGAATAGCATTCTAATCCTTGTCTACAAAGCCACAAGCTTTCCCTTATCAAAAGCTTGACTCCACGCCAGCCTCCCTAAGGAGCCCTACCCTGATGATAGGTTGGATAAATGCATCTTCTGCTGCTTCTCTGACAATGGCATTCCCCAAACACCCTTCTTTTAGAATTTTAAACATTTTCCTCAAAAACAAAGAAAAGAAAATTATATCTGATTTGCTATCTTGTTTTGTGTGATTGTACATTCAGACACTCTTTTGGCTGTTTTGTACTACATGAAAGTCAAGAAATATTTAGTGCACTAAACTGTCAATTTTTCTGGTGGAATAAAGGCTGGAATGGGTCGAAATTCCTTGTAAAAGGGATAGAATGGAGAGTTCTGGGGAAAAAAACAACAACAACAGGTAATTCCCTCATCAGTAATTATGGCATGATATTTTTGTTAATGGTATGTCGTTGATGGAAGGTCCTGATGGAGAGAGATTCATGGTTTCATTAGGGAGAGCATCCAACGGAGTGATGGAGTACATTTCTACCTGGCTAAAAAGCATGGAAGAGAGCAATGAGCTTCCTTCCATGGTAGACAAAATGATAGTAATTTTAAAAGGGGGTGGAGTAGGTCACTATTCATTTTCTTGCAAAATATTTCTGGTATCCATCTTTCTCTTTGTGAACTCATAGGGAATTAGAAGAGAATAGAACATATTTAAAGGCCCTACAGAGGATATCATACTACCTGAGGGTCCCAGCATGGTGCAAAGTGGAACATTTCATTAGGGGATGCAAGTAGGGATTTCAGGGGGAGGGTTAAGTGACAAGTACATTATTATTACAGCACAGGCTGAAAAGTTGACCATCCAGAGGTAAAGAAAATATTCAAAGACTGAGAATTTGCCATTACTTCATTTCCTAAGCCATGTATTAATCATTCTTAGATATTAGTTTCTGACAGTTAAACTTGTTATAACCTTATGCCATAAAAGTAAGTACCTGTGCAATATACAGAGCTGGAAGGGAAAAAGACTATCCTTGATTTTTTTTTCTTTGATTCATAGAAATTATGAAGAACATGGTAAAATAAAGGGGAGATTGATAAGAAAAGCATTCTGGTCCCTTTATTGTGGTGACAGCTAGAAAGTTAAAGACGGTGCCTAAATAAATGAGCTTTTTCAGATATTGCTAGAAATTTCGCTTCTAACAGTTATTTCTGACACACGGGCATTGATCTCAGCAGCTTTGGAATATCCCTGTTGGTCAGAGAGAGGAACGCTCCATCCATCACGATTATGGGAGGAATGCATTCTCTGTGGAATCCTTTAAAGGGCTACAACAAGTTCACTTCCTCCCATTGGTGGCAGAGCAGGTTGCATTTGTGTGGTGATTGAACGTGATCCCCTACCAAGTCTGAAGGTGCATGTAGCACACCCAACCATCTAGCACACAAAGAAAGATCAAGTTGGCTTGCCCCTCTCTTTGGAGTTTTCGTTCACAGATCTCAGTAGCATGTCACTCTCCTCTTTATGACAGCCACTCATGTCCCAGGCCTGCTGGGTTTCCAGACTGCCTTCCTATTGTATGTGTACACAGACTGATTATAAGTTCACCACTTCTTCCCACCTTTTTGTGCAGGGTATTATCTATGACAGATGAGTGCAATAAAGTGAATCCATTTTTTCCCCTCTCGCAGGCAGCACAGTGAGTTCTAACCAACAAAGGCACATTGAGGTAAATCTTTAATGGTGTCACCACGTTGACTTTCATCATTTTCACCTTTCCTTTCACTGATTTTTATCCCCGGAGTTGTAAAACATAGTTTCACATTGTGACCGTCCTCGAGTCCTCTGTAGAAGTAGTTACACTGACAAGAACATACTCTTTTTCATAGACACTCCATCACGGCTCAGCCTTCGTTGCCTCTCTTTCTCTCTCTCTCCACAAATTCTATTTTCTAGATAAAAGCTCAGAGTTTCAAAGGATGAAAAATTTTCAAAAAAGTCAAGCTTTCATTTTAAAAAGATAATGCAGTACAAGGAAACTACTGGGGAAAAATGTGATGGAATATTTAATAGGAAGGGAAAAGGTTTTCCATAGTTTAAAAAAAATCTGAAACTGTATATGTGTGATTTTATAAAAACTTTCTTTTCTAAATACTCTACCATATATGTATAGAAATATGTGGTTGTTTTCTCTTTGTTTTTTCTTTTTATTTATTTATGAATGTATTTGACTTTATAATAAGATTTTAGGATTTGTAAAGGCCAAAAGAAAACAGAAAATAACAAATACCATATGGTTCTTATTTTAGACTGTTAAGCCTACACAAACAAAAACCAATTTGAAAATAAAAGATTGGCACAGATTTACTTTATTTAATTGTTTATTGCAAAAAGGAAAGCTATTTAAAAGAGGAGAAAGCATGTGAAAAGCCACCACTCTAATACAAAAGTGGTTTCTGTTTTAAGTCAAAGGCAAGTTTAAAACAAATAGGAGTGCTTTAAAGGAAAAGCACATTTCAAGGCACCAACTATAGGAGAACTGAGAGAATCTATCAGAAGAGGGAGATACAGAATCCAAAAGCTAACTTTTGCCTATTTAGCCATTTAAATAAGTGCTATAATTTTCTTTGGAAATTGCTAATACTTTGCAGGACAAATATTATGTTGGATCTTTGGTTGATTCTTCTTTTATTTAACCAGCTGTCGGTGAATTCCTCCTATCTTCCATTCAAATCTTTCTGTGATATTTCTTTTCCACCATGCTCAGGGGCTGGGAGTCTCTGTATGAGAACTGGGTAAGGAAAAAAAAATAGATGAACGAAGTAACTGGTAAGGGCTAAAGAGGGACCTTAGAAAGCTCACATTCTGGAAAGCACTCAACCGAACCAAAAGGGAGCCATGGTGCATTATAAAGGCAATCTGGGACTTTTTTCTTGGAGAAAGAAGCAGAAACAAATAAGACAAATATATCACACAAGGAAAAAAATTTTTCTTTTAGAGGAAATTTGAAGGCCAGACAGAACCAAATAGTTAACTCATTTGCAAAGACCATAAAAGTAAAATTTGGAATCCTATAGAACTTGCTTCAAAGCATCAGGCCTAAAATTAGCTTGTGCCTCCAGGAACCTTATACTTAAGATCCAAATAATTCGTTCATGACCTAGTCAAGATTATATCCTTGATACTAGTACCAGGTTATTAGCATCCCTGATAGATGTGTAGATAATACTGTCCTTGACAGATAAGCTTGTTTATCACATGTAAGATGAGAAGATTATCAGTCTTATTCTATATACATATTTGAGAATTAAAAAATATATGTATGTGAGATGGGTGATCTATGTAAATAAACTGCAATTATGGTAAATTGAAGTTAGTGGGGTTGGCAGATTTAACAGTTTATAAAAATATGATTTATAAAAACATAGATTTAACAGTTAATAAAAAATTTAAGTTTATAAAAATATAAAAATATAACTGCCAGTTAATATGAATTTCAGATAAAAAATGAATCACTTAAAAATTTTTTTTATTGTTTTATGTTAGTCACCATACAGAACATCATTACTTTTTGATGTAGTGTTCCATGATTCACTGTTTGTGTATAACACCCAGTGCTCCATGCAATCTGTGCCCTCCTTAATGCCTATCACTTTTTAATATAAATGTGAAAAAATTCTCTTCATTAGTTATCTGAAATCAATAACTTTACTTCTTATAGTCTATTTGATAACTCCAGATGTTAGGAAAAGAATTAGGAAAAGATTAAGAGTTGAGATTATTGTAATTTTTTTTGGAAAAGGCAAGGAAGAAAGAGAGAGGAAGGATGGGAAGAAAGAGAAAAAAAACAGAGGGAATGAAGAAAAAGGGAAATATTTTGAAATTCCAAAGAAAGGTATCCAGGTATCTCTCTATACCTTTCCTGAGAAGTATGAGGAAAAGGATGAAATATATGAATACTGGGTTATTTCTACTGTGGTAGATCTTTTTCACAATTGCTTCAAGTATGAGACTAACTAAATTCAGGTGGTTATATCCAAAGCAAGATTTAGGGTTTGATTATATTTTGAATACCATTTCTCTTTTGTTTCCTATTGTGAAATATTTCAGACTTATGGAAAAATACAGAAAGCAGTGTAACAAATATTCACGTATCTCACCCCAGATTTAACAAATTGTTACCATTTCCATATTGCTTCAGATCATTAAAAAAAAATAGAATTAGGATCTAAGGCCCCTTTTATCCTTTCCAGACTTGTTGCTTATTTTTTTTCCAGGCATGTCACTATTCTGAAGTGTCTTCCTGACATATATTACACAGTATTATTAACATATACTTATTTAATATGTACATGCATGTATCTGTATGTCCATAGACAAGATATTCTATCATTTGGCTTGATAGTTACATTAAAAAAATTTCTATAAAAGTGCCCTTTTTAAACTTTCACTATTCATTAAAAATTATGTTTTTGACATTAGATACCTCTAAATTTGGTTACTACTTATTTTAACTGCTGCTCATTATGGCTGTACTACAATTCATTCTTTCCTTTTTTGGCAAGTATTTAAGCTATTCTCAGTTTTCCCACTATAATAAATAATGCTACAGTGAATATTTTTATACACATCTTCCTAGGCATGTATCAGGGAATTCCCATGGTATATATCTAAAATTAGAATTTCTGGGTTATAGCTTATGAGCATCTTTAATTTTGTCAGATAGTAACACATTGCTCTCCAAAATGGGTTAACAAGTGTACTTTCTCACCAATAGCGTATGAGATTTCTCATTTGCTCACATCTTAATCCACATTTAGGATTTTTCAGATATTAAAAATTTCCCATTTCGCTGAGTGCTGTTATATTTTCATTCTCTGATTACTAAGTGAGGATGAGTGTGTTTTCATATATTTATTGGCCCTCCTGATATCCCCCTCATTGTATTGTTTTGCTTTATTGGTTTGAGTTGTCTATATACGCATCAATATATGTTCTTAATTTCTACTCTAGGTCAGATTCCCTAAAAGCAGAGAAATAAATGAGGATTCTTGTGCAGGGAACTTATGAAGGGTACACATCTGTAAGGGAATGAGGAAAGCAGGGTAGAGAAGAGGGAGATGCACAATAACAATGTGCTTTCAGACAAAATCTGGCCTCAACCTGATCTCTCAAGGACTCTGAGACATCATTAGCACAGCAGAATCTGTCTGTCTCAAGGCAAGGAGCTAGAGTAAAGGAGAGGAAGAAATTTTCCTCTAAGGTTCTTCTAATTGGACTAAGAATTAAATTTACCTAAGGCAGATTAATAGTAAAAAAAAAAAAAAAAAAGTTTTATTACGTGTGTGGAGGCTTAACAGTGAAATTGAGGCCTAAAGAAATGACCAAAGTAGGCAATCTTTATACTTTTTTGACAAGGGGACAATCTGTGAGGATTTGACAGGACAAAGAAAACTTAACTTTGGGACTTTCAGTTAGTAAGGAATTCCAAACAAAATATGGGCAGGGGTGGTTAATTAGTAAAAAAGAACAAGAGCTTTACATACAGCCAGACTGTCACTCTCCTGTTTCCTGTCTCTGGTGATGAGGAGGGCTGTTTACCTCCTGGTGTGGGGAGTTGTTTCTTTCACATGAAAGTTTATTTCTTGCTTTCTGGGAGCTCGAGAAGGTCTCTCAGAAAGGGTCCTTCTGAGGGTCCTTCTTGCATAGACTGTCTCTTAAGTAAGTTTTATTTAAAATAATCAAAATACTAGAGTGCCTGTGTGGCTCAGCCTGTTAAGCGGTTACCTTTGGCTTGGTTCATGATCCCAGGATCTTGGGATCCAGTCCCACATTGGGCTCCCTGCTCAGTGGAGAGCCTGCTTTTCCCTCTGCCTCTGCCCCTTCTCTCTGCTCCTGCTTGAGTGTGAGCTCTCTCTCTTTTGCAAATGAATAAATAAAATCTTTTTAAAAAATCAACATATCGAAGTGGCACATTTGGGGGCAGCCTGTCGTGGCCCCTACAAAGGGTTTTTATACTTCTCCTGGCTGTGTTGGGTGCAGATTGTAACTCAGACACTCCAGGTTGGGGCAGCTCTCACTGCCCCTGGGCAACCCTCCTAAGAGTGAACAAACCAGCAATTACTTGCAGCAACCACAGTAGCCAGTAGAAAAGGATCCCTGAGGACCTGAGATGGGCACCCACCAAGTTTTCTATAATTATTATAGTTTTATAATATTTCTTTCTGGTAGGGCCTTCACTTTCTTTTTCCTCAAAATGAACTTGGTTATTCTTGGAGTTTTACTGTTCTGTATGAATCCTAGGTCAACTTCCCAGGCCCCATGGAAACATGGTTTCTGTTTATTTAACTTTTTTTGATTCTATAATAAAACATACAAATGTATGCTTAAATGTTTTATGCGTATTTTGTTAGGTTTCCTCTCAGGTTCCTCAAAGTTCATGCTGTTATGAATGAGATCCATATTTGCATTGCAGTCAATTTTTAACCAACTTTTGGTGATCTATATAGATATCTTTTTTTTAAAAGTATTTATTCAGAATCCTGCAATTTTGCTCAACCCTTATTCTAATGTTTCATGTAAATATATTTTCTAGGCAGGTAATCTAGCTGTTCAAAAAGTTTTATTTGTCCTGTATTTCTTTTCCTCAGAAACTTGCTTTGGATAGAAACTTCAGAAAAGGCGTGCCTGGGTGGCTCAGTGGGTTAAGCCTCTGCCTTCCACTCAGATCATGATCTCAGGGTCTTGGGATCGAGCCCTGCATGGGGCCATCTGCTCAGCAGGAAGTCTGCTTCCTCCTCTCTCTGCCTGCCTCTCTGCCTACTTGAGATCTCTGTCTGCCAAATAAATAAATAAGATCTTTAAAAAAAAAAAAAAAAAGAAGCTCCAGAAAATGTTGAAGTGGAAAGAATAAGTGATCTTTTTTTTCCTCCTGACTTTAAAGACACTTTTCTATAAATTTTGAAGTGACCAAATTATTTTTCGACTTTAATCTTGTAAGAAATGAATTACATTAATACATCTTCTAATGCTAAGCCATTCTTGCATTCCCAGAATAAAACTTATTAGGTCACAAAATGTTTTTATTTGTCCTAAACGAAATTCAGTAACTGATAACTTAATAATTTGTTAAGAAGTTTGGAGCCATATTTATAAGTGAGATTGGGGTTTTTTTTTCTCATGTTGTTTTCTGGTTTTGATTTCAAGGTTATTCTGGTCACATACAGAACTGGGAAGTTTCTAATTTTCTTCTCCATTCTTTACATGCTATCTATAAAGTGGAAATTGTAATTTCATGTTTGTAAATGTTCTTGTGTGCTTGAAAAGGATAAATATTCCCTATTTGTTAGAAAAAGATCATTAATTATTTCATCCAATTTTGATGTTTCATTTCTGTGCTTAATGTCTTTAGTCTGAAAGAGTTGTGATCATGTCTCAAACCATAGTTATTAATTTTATAAATTCTTTTAAAAATTCTGTCAATTAATGCTTTACAGATTGTGTAGTTATAATGTAAGTTGCATAGAGCTCAAAATTGATATATGTTCTTGGTGAATTGTTCCTTTTATTATTAAGTACTGGCACCTTCATATCCTAGAATAATTTTTTTTATGTTAAAGCCTATTTTTCTCCAATATTAATGGTGCCACATCATCTTTCTTCTGAACACTGTTCCCCTATTATATCTTCTTCCTTGCTCTTTACTCTCAGTCTTTTTTGTCATTTATTTTATGTCTGTTATAAAATTAATACAGCTTAATATTAATATTATTTTTATTCAAATTGAGAATCTATTAACAGATAAGCTTTAACAGTTAATATTAATATTTATTATGCTTACTGATGTGTTTGAAATATTTCTACTATTTTATATTATGTCATGATTTTTTATGTTGTCATGCTTATAATGTTTTTTGCTTTTGTTGTTTTCTCACAGCTTTATGGGATTAGAGTCTCTTATATCTTATTTCCCCCTCTATTGTTATAGAAATCAGATACTCTGTGTCTATCTCTTGTGGTAATGCCTAAATTTGCAAATAATGAGAGTGGCTTTAAACATTTTAAAATTCTTGTTTCCAGATCCCTCCTAAGCAAGTGAAAATACTTAATTTCATCGCTGATCTTTCATCCCCATCTTTCATATGATTTTACCCAGTTAGCCATTATTATTAGTAGGATTTACATCTAATGACTGTTTTTTTAAATTTCAAATTATTTATTTATATTTTTAAAAGATTTTATTTATTTATTTGACAGATTGAGATCACAAGTAGGCAGAGAGGCAGACAGAGAGAGAGAGAGAGGGGGCGAAACAGGCTCCCTGCTGAGCAGAGAGCCCGATGTGGGGCTCCATCCCAGGACCCTGGGATCATGACCTGAGCTGAAGGCAGAGGCTTTAACCCACTGAGCCACCCAGGCACCCCTCTAATAAACTATTTAGATATCAACATAATTGTCAAATTCTTACTTACCTTGCTTTTTGTACCCAACCATCCTTATAGTAGCTGTTCTGTCCTTACTAAATTTCATATTTCATTTGGTTTTGTGAGTAGTAAAATCTCTCAGGCTACATTTGAGAATTTAAAATTTTTTTTTCTTCTTCATGAAGAGTTATTTAAGTTATGGACTCTAAACTGACCATTATTTTCCTTAGCACTTTGAAGATGTTATCCCAAAGTTTTCCAGTTATTTATTTATGTATTCTCCATTTTTCATTGGTTGCTTTTAAGGTTTTTATCTTTACCCTTGTAATTCTTCTTTTTCACAACATTGAATCTAGGTATTTGTTTTCGTGTTTCTGCTTTGTAACTGTGTTACTTCTCTTGAAAACTTAGCTCTTACTTTAATTCTTAACAATTATTTCTTCAAAGGTTGCCTCTCCATAACTCTCTAGTTTTTTCCTGAATAATCAGTTAATATATGTTGAACCTTTTTACTTTATCCTCTATTTCTCCTGAAAGTTCTGCCATATTTCCCACTTTTTATTCTTTATATACCAAATATGTTCTTAGATCAAGCTTTAGCTTTGACTAATTTATTGTTTAACTTCTGTAGTGTGTGTGTGTGTGTGTAAGAGAGAGAGAGAGAGCGCGCGCACGCGAAAGTGATTGGCTAGATTTTTCATTTTAAATTTCTCCTTTTAGGGGAGAAATTTAAATCTTCCAATTTAAGTAATACTGTTCTTTTCCTCCATTATGTCTTTTTCTCTGTCTTTAAGCCTCTGTAATGATTGAAATTTTTAAAGTATTATAGGTACTTCTTCATGCTGTATAGTTTCATATCTTAAGGTGCTAAGTCTCCTGTTTGTTTTGCCTGCTGATCTTCTCTTTGATAGTGAATTGTTTTTTTCTCCCCTGTGGTGTGCATCTGAATCAGGTGGGTTTATTTATTTTTTTAGAGAACATCTTCAGCTGTGTGTGTGTGTGTGTGTGTGTGTGCATGCACATGCAAATTCTTTGTGTTCAGAATACTGAATGTTCCATAAAGCAGTTTCATTTTGCTTCTGACAAAGGTCTTACAACAATTTTTATGTAAATTTTCCAGTTTAGTAATCTAATATAAACTGATTTCACTGCTATTAATAGAGACCCTGGATATAAAGGTTAATTTTCTTAGATAAAATTAGTCTGTAAGTTGACTGTCCATGGTTGCTATACATCTTGATGAAATCCTCAGGGAGTCGGGGTCATTTTCTCTCTAGCTCACCATCCTTAATATACAGCTTACATTGTTTGGCTGTTAGACCTGAAACTATTGCATCCTTCCTCAAGAGAGAAAGCAGGAGAAAGTGGGAGGAAAAAAAATGTACTTACCTGCCATCAAAGGAGACTTCTAAGTCACCTGATTATAGATAATTAACCAAAACTGTTTAAGTAACCACAGCTAGCAGACAGGTACCCTCCCCTCCCTGCCATGGTAATTTAACTGGGCACATTTATTTATTTATTTATTTATCTCAATCCTAGCAATACAGGCATTCTCTTAGTAAGGAAGAAGGGGAGAATGGATATGTGATAGATACCTGGCAGTCTCTGTAAAACCAATTAAGTAGATCTAATAAATTTAAGCATCATACTCATGTGTACTAGCCTGTAGTTTTTTGTTCTTGTTTTTTGTTTGTTTGTTTTTGGTGGGAGGAGAGGGAGAGGGAGAGAGAGAATCTTAAGCAGACTCCATGCTCAGCATTGAATGAGGTGTGAGGCTGGATCTCATGACCCTTAGGTCATGACCTTAGCCAAAATCAAGAGTCAGATACTTAACCAACTTAGGCATCCAGGTACCCCCGATCTGCAGTTTTAATTTCTTATAAGTGATCTTTTCCCCACCCAGGGTCCTAGGAAATTGGCAAGCTTACTTGGAGCATCTTAGGCTACTGGGTAAGAATTTTCTAATTCCCTTCTCCACAGACACAGTAATTCTTCAATGTTTTAGTCTGTATACAGGGGATACAGTTATAGCCCTGGCTTTTTTTGAGTTACACCTATTTATTTGTGCCTTTATTTTTTTTTTTTTTTTCAGTTGTATAGAAAAAAAAAAGTTCCATTGATATTGTACTTTATCCAGTTTTTCTATTTATTTGTAGTGAGAGGTGGGACTGTCCATACTGACAAAAATATAGTCAGATTACAAAAGTGGACTTTTCCCTCAGGACACTTGGTTTTACTCATTCATTCTATATTTGTCCCATTGACTTATTTCACTAAGCACGATACCCTCTAGTTCTCTAGTTCTAAACAAACTAAGTTATGGTGACACCTTTGTCTCAGCAGAGACTATGTTTAAAATGTTTGTTTTTCACAGATAAATTCTTATAAGTTAAAAAAGATCTCTGTCTAGTGAAATAGCAATATGTGGGAGTGGGGAGGTAAGAAGGAAGGTAGATAGGCAATAAAAATGAGAATTAAAAAATATATATTTCAAAAGACTTATTTATTTGAGAGAGAGTGCGGGGGTGGGTGGGAGAGGGGCGGAAGGAGAGAGAGAATCTCAAGCAGACTCCCACTCAGCACAGAGCCCTATGCGGGGCTCCATCTCACAACCCCCAGATCATGACCTAAGCTGAAACGAGTCAGATGTTTAACTGACTGAGCCACATAGGTACCCCTCAAAATATATATCCCCTTAAATCCTGATAAGGAATTGATTAATTACTATACAGCGAGTTACGAAAGAAGTTTACTGTAAAACATTAAAAGATAAAGGATTCTAGAAATTTCATTAACTTGTATGACTTCAGGAATGCCACTATTTTTGTTGTTGTTGTTGTTGTCCTTTTCTCCATTTGGAAGGTAAGAGAAATAATGTTTTCTTGTTTTCACACTTTAAAATCTTTTTTATAATTTAAAAATTACCGCAACTCCACTACAAACTCCACTACTACAAACTCCACTACAACTCCACTATTGTTTGAGATGCTGTCTTGAAGATAGCCATTTTGAGGAGCACATGATAACCTTAGTATATTGCCATGAGAATTTTCTCTTAAAACAATGATTCCTGATTCCCACTAGCATCTATAATCTGGATACACCCTGTAGGTAACCCCAAAGTCCATTGGAAAAACTAAGAACAGCTATAGCAGAATTTTTTAGTATTCAGTATTTACTATGTTCAGCTTTTATAGGATCTCATATTCAGTACATAGTCTTTATAGTTATAAAGGAAATAAGATAGAAAATGAAGCTTGGGCCTAGGGATTAGATTTTAGAAGACATTGATAATTATGCTTCACAGTTTCCTGAAAGTTTCCACCTTAATCACTGGTTTCGTCACTCAGGGGTTCCTATTAAATAATCTAAAATGTTGGTATGCATGCATCTCCAAAGAGGTATAAATAGTTATAATTTATATAAATAACAACTAAACACTGTGCTTTATCCATCTCTATTGACATGTCTTGAGATTCCGTTCTTTCTCTTGCCCCCCAGAAAACAGAAATCCTCCTATAACAGGGTCTTTCAACTACAAGCAATAGAAGAGTCAACCAAAGGTAGCTTAATATAGGGATTGCCGCCTTATATAAGAAGAGTCCTGGTTGCACACTTGCCAATGGAATCAGTAAATAAACCAGATCTTCATAGATCAAGCTCTCTCCAACATAATCAAAGTACCACTTTATTTCTTAGACTTGTCCTTTTGTGGTCATAGATCTTGCAATTCTGGGTAATATCCAGTGAAAGAACAGAGAGATAATTCTTTCTTAGTATCTCCTTGTATCGTAGAAGAAAATATTCCCCAGAATCCTCTCAGCAGCTTATGGGGCATAACTGAGTCACATCCCTGAGTCAGCTACTGCCTGAGTACTCTGTGATTGACTTACAATGGTCATTTGTCTCACTGTCTTGAACACATTGGTTCTGTTAGTAAAAAAAAGGAGGATTGGCTGTTGGGAATATAATCAACAGTATCTACCATAGCTGCACTTACCTAGAGGTCTATGCAGGATTTCTTTCTCTGACCCACATCCTGCTGACTAAATCATGTACAGACACATGGCCCAAAGTAGTTCATCTATAGATTGTTCATCCCTTAGAGGGAAAAACACAAATCAAAAATAAAAACAAATTGCATGGAGCACTGGGTGTGGTGAAAAAATAGTGAATACTGTTTTTCTGAAAATAAATAAATTGGAAAGCAAAAATAAATAAATAAATAAATAAAAACAAAAAACGCTGAACCAAATTTGAAGAAGCTTGAAATGAGATGTCAAGAACAGCTTCATTAGGTTGCAGACGAAATTAATTGACAAATGTGGAGCTCCTGAGATGAGTCTGTTATAAGCACTAGAGTGAATGTCTATGAATTCCTCTGCTGAGGTTCACTAGGCCACCATGATGCTTACTTTCTGAAATCTGAGTAGTTGGCATTTCCTGCATTTCCAGGATAAATCTTGTGTCTGTGTCTACAGTAACTTCCTTTTCTCTAATACCTACATCCACACATGTCTGCTACATTTTTATTTTAGCTAGTTTTGAATTATGTTTCCATTTCTTGCAGAATTTTTTTTTTTTTTTTTTTTTTTTTTTTGCCTGTAATAGAAGTAGGTAGCATAGATCTGCACAAAGAATGTGGGACATTGTGAACTGATGATTGGGTTTCCATGAACAATGAGTCTCCCTTCTATTTTCAGTATGGGAAGATAATATGCAGAGGCAAAGCTGTTCATTAGGCAAATTATAGAGGTGGGGGTAGGGGCTCAAGTGAATAAATCTTAGAGTACCTGGTTTTATGTGCATTTGGAAACAGAATCATTATGTAGCCTTGATGCGGTAAGACTTCTTTCTGTAACCCTTATGCTTAAGCTGCTTAAAGATAAGGTCAGAACTGATCATGAAAGGTGTCAAATTACAACATTAATTTTTTCCCCAGCAGTTCAAGTCTTCCTTAATAAAGATTTAAACACAGATTAGCAGAGATTCCAACAATAAAAATAGGAATATTTAGAAGAAATAAGATATGCCAGAATTTACAACATTGTTCTTGCCAGGTAGTATGCAGTCTCTTGTTCTTTTGTTAACAGCATTTTAATTTCCCTTTATATGGGATTGTCAGGTAAGTTGCCTTACATTCCCCCAGACAAGGATGGCAAATGACCCAAGCTACACTGGTCAGCTCTCCATCTTGGACTTATATCTTGAATACAGTGACTGGGAGTCAGAAAAATAGATTGAAGTAACATATCCAAGACCACAAATTATCCACTAATGCAGGTACCTTGATCCCCAGAGCTACTCCAATTCTTGTCTTTTCTGAGCCAGCATCTGAAGCTTTGCTTTTGACTTTAGGAGGTGGGCTATACCCTCCAGTGAATTTACTTATTTACTTCCGTTGGTTTATAGTAGCTTAAAGCAGGTTAGTTGGACCAGGATATTGTATCTGATGTGGAGAGAAACAGATGAGTTCCTGATATTTTTTTAAATGTATAATCTAAAGCATTCTGTGATTGGTTAGAGTTGAGGGTAGAGAAAGAGTGAATGAGTTTGGAACAAATGTGGGAATGGTAGTGATATTTATTGAGATAGGAAATAAAGGATGAGAAATACAGTTACTGAAAAAATTAAATGTTTAATTATAAATGAATTGAGATGCCTTTGCCACAATCAGTGGATAATAGACCATATATGGTCTTCAGTTGAGGGGAGAGTTGAGAATGGAATTTGTTGCAAATACTACAGTCTTCCTGCTACCCCATTAACTCCCTTATATAAAGATAAGGGCTAATATGGGAGGAATATTGAGATGAAAGTTCTACATTCCTCACAAGTGGTATACAACACCACCATCACAAAATACCGTGGGGTTTTATGGAAACTATTGCTAACATAAAAGACCTGAGAAATGAATGCATGGTGTATCGGTTAAACTTTGATAAAATAATGCCATATACTACATAGCCACAAAAAACCTCAGTATTGATAACAGTAATTATTTGGATAGGAATCTGAGATTCAGGTGATTTGGACTGGGCTCAGCTGATGTTAGATAGTATTACTTTTAAAAAAGGTATCGATCAGCTAGGTGAGTCTGTTGGTTTGGGCCATGGTTACTCATATATGTGGGTGGCACATGGCTATTTACTAATCTAGGCTAACTTACACTGAGGTAGCTGGGGAAGGTGAACATCATTCTATGCATCTCATTCTCCAGCTGGCCAGCAGAGGCATGTTTCCATGCATAGGAGACGAAGAAAGAAAGTAAACAGAGACACACAAAGTCTCCTGAGACCTATGCTCAAAGCTGGGATACCACCACTTCCACTGCATTCTACTGGCCAAAGCAACTCACAAAAACCTCCCATATCCAAGGAATGGGAAAATAGACTGTGTATCTTTAGTTAGAATTGTAAAGTCACATGGCAAAGAGTATGGATACAGGATGGGATGGAGTATTAGGACCATTTAAACAGTCTATTATACGTGGTATTTCTTTCAACTTCCCATTTAATTCAAGTTGACTAGTCCAGGAAGATGGTGTCTAGGTAAGCCATAGATTACAGTGCAGTAATCAAGATGTTGACCTTAATTCTGCTTCTCTTCTACAAGTAATTTCCTTCACTTCCAAATTAATAAAAATCACAGCACTTGGGACATAGTTATTGATTTTGCTAATACACTTTTGTTTTATCTATCAATCCTAAAAGTTTGCTTTCGCTTGACAGGGCAGATGAATACTGTTATTGTGCTACTCAGGGAGAAGTCAACTCTGTAATGGGCTCTGTGATACAATCCACTTTATGGGTACAATGACCACCCTACCACATTCTACTAATGTAGATCATACAGGTTTACTCTGATAATGATGCTGATAATCCTTGAAGGATCTAAAGTTAAAAGTTCTCTCACCTGTCTGGGTAAATAATATGTGTGAAAAACAATGAAAATGATGAAAAGATAACTCTGACAAGATACAGGGTGCTAATACCTTGCTAGTTGATTGTGGCTCCTTGGTTTCACTAGCTTGAGGCATATTGGAATATTCTCTCCAATACTTACAGACAAAATTGCATGAATTGGATGTCATCTGA
This sequence comes from Neogale vison, assembly GCF_020171115.1. NCBI lineage: Eukaryota > Metazoa > Chordata > Mammalia > Carnivora > Mustelidae > Neogale > Neogale vison. Next base: position 70,681,650 of record NC_058103.1, read on the forward strand.
CGCATTGACCAAGTTAGTCATGCCTAGCAGCATGTTATTTTCAAGTGGAAGTGATATTTTATAAATTAGAATGCCTAGACTACAAATAACAGAATCACTTAACTCATCTTGGCCTCAACAATAATTAAGTTAATCATCTCATATGGATGGCTTACATCAGTAGAGGGCTTCAAGTGTGGGCACTAGCTCTGATTCTCTTAACTCTGCCTCTTTCTTGTGTTATCATTTGCATGCTACAGCTTGAAAGATGCAGCAGTGATTGATATCAAAGACATACTGTGTTACCCAGAAAAATAGAAAGCAGATCATTTTTATGGGTATTTTCTTCTCAAGGGAAAGAAAATATTTTCCAGAAGGCTTTAGATGCCTTTCTTAAATGAACGACAAGCCCCTGCTTTCTTGTGCAAAGATTCTTCTGGGTCATCATCTTTACAATTAGCAATTGTTGAGTGCCTATCGGGTGCCATTGACTATGATAAACACAGTCTTGCTTTCATGGAGCCTATCATCTACCTCTGCCATATGAGGAACAGAATGCATGTACCATTCTCTGAGAATGCAGAGTTTCTCGTATTGATATGCATTAAGTAGAAGCAATTCTTAGCTTGCTGGGTGGTTTTCAATTTCTATTCTTTAGTTATACCAAAAAAACTTTATTAGATATGAAGAAAATAACATTTTTAAACCAATTACTGGCTTAGCCCAAGAAGGAACTGGGAAGAGAGTCTCCTTTCTTCAGTCGTATAGGGAAGTCATGTCTAATAACAAAGAAGAATAAGGGATCCTAGGATGAGCAGCAGTTTCTGCTGTAGGTGTGTATGGAACTGCATGTAAACAGATAATAAAAACCCATATCGAGTTACAAGAAAATTTGCTCATGGACCTGTAATTGCCCAATTACAATTTCACCTAAAACTTTGTCAAAGGTTTCTTAGTTCAGAGGATTTCTGATTGTTTCATGTAATAGTTGGCCCTAGTTCTAACAAGACTGATCCAATTTTACAACTCTTTTAGGGTGTCTTAGTTTAGGCTACTGTAACAAAGCACTATAAACAAGTTGGTTTATAAGCAACTAAAATTTTCCTTCTCACAGTTCTGGAGGCTGGAAGTCTGGGATCAGGGTGCCTGTGTGGTCAGGTTCTTCTAGGTTATAGACCGCCTCATCTTCTTGTATCCTCAGATGGTGGAGAAAACACAAGAGAGCTCTTGGGGTTCCCTTTTATGAAGGCACTACTCCCATCCACCCTCATGAGTTAATTACTTTCAAAAGGCTGTATCTCCTGATGCCTTCGTTTGGAGATTTGGATTTCAACATGTGGATTTTGGGAGATCATAAACATTCAGTCCATAACATTGAGGTATACTTGAAAGATGGTACAGAGGGAAAGTAGTCATCATAAGCAGAGCCACAAACAGTATTTCTATGGGTCTCTATCTAGTATAAATAATCCAAATCCATCCTCTGCGCCATATATGGACATATATGTCCAATAGCATGTCTCAAACCTTCCTTAAATATGTCCTGCCTAAAACTAAATTCATAATCTCCACATCATCTCCACTCTCACTATCTTAATGCAAGCATCACTTTGCACTATAAAATTTAGGGTTATTCGTAATTCCTCTGTGCATGTATGCCATTATGCAATCCTTCATCTCCACTTTCCATATTGGCATTTCATTTCCACTATAACATATCATCTTGTTCCTGGACTTTCCCAGGATCCATATCCCTTCTTAATCTACTTCTAGAGTGACCTTTTAGAAGTATAGTAATGTCACTTCCCTGATTAAAACACTTTGGTAGCTTCCTTTTGCTTAGAAGATCAGAACTACCTATCCTTGATATGCCTACAAAGCTCTGCAAGGTTTTGTCTCCACTTACATTTTCAGCTTTGTCTCACACCATTCCTTCCTTTGTTCCTCTATTCCAGCCTGTATTTCCAACCAGGAGTCCCTTTTCTGTGCAGGTGACAATAATTTATCTTTAGCAGAATAATGATGCATTTTCTCCTTCCTTTCTTAGGTTTACCTTCCTTTCTTAGGTTTTACCTTCCTTTCTTAGGTTTTCTTCCATGGACTTAATGAGCACCTTATTTTTTTTTTTTTAAGATTTTATTTATTTATCTGAGAGAGAGACAGAGAGAATGAGAGAAAAAGAGCATGAGAGGAGAGAGGTCAGCGGGAGAAACAGACTCCCTGCTGGGCAGGAAGCCCGATGTGGGACTGGATCCTGGGACTCCAGGATCATGACCTGAGCTGAAGGCAGTCGCTTAACCAACTGAGCCACCCAGGTACCCTAATGAACACCTTATACACACAGCAATACTGTACCTAAAATTGCTTCCTTCAAGATATTTTCCCCCCATGGTAAAAGAAGTAAAGACATATATTGGCATTTATAGTTTTACTGATCTAATCATGTGTCCCTAATCTTCTAATATCTGATTGATTAGTCTTTTCATTCCTTTTTCTTTCATACCCATCCATATTATCTCATGATTTTCATCCCTTTAAGTATCAACGGTATATATGTCAGTAGATTTTTGATGACAATCTTTATAAAATATGATACATTTTCTTTTATGTCTTGATAATACTAAATATCTTTTCATCCTTCAGTATTGGCATGATGTGTTGAAAATGTTATACTTAGTTATAATATAGCAAGGCCTTCAGAAATTATTAAGGCTCCTAAGGGTTATTTTCCCTCCACTCCAAATTAGGTCACACAATTTTATTCTTTTTCCTATGGCCTCCTCTTGCAATGGTGTTCTCATTTCTCTTGGTGTCTGTTTTTTGACTTCTATCTGGCTGCCACGTGTTTTAAGCAATTCTAAATGAATGCAATCTCTTACCTTCAAGAATTTCTTATGAGCAAAATCTTGCATTTTATGACCCTTTTACTTGAGCTAAAAGGTTTAATTCATGATTTTCTGGTTTCAAACTTTGTTCTGGACAATTAAATTTATGGTAGACTGATCTTCAAATAAATCAAACATGAAATAATACTTCTCATTTCTTTGCCAATATATTTTCTCTTTAAGGCTGGCACAATTTATATGATATATATTTCATATAAGGAAGTGTGATTATCTCTGAATAACTTGAATTTTTTTCATTTTTGTATATATTTTAGACTTTTTTCAAAATCAAATTCCAGGGGTGTGTGGGTGGCTCAGTGGGTTAAGCCTCTGCCTTCTTCTCAGGTCATGATCCCAGGGCCCTGGGATAGAGCCAGCACTGGGCTCTCTGCTCAGCAGGGAGTCTATTTCCCTCTCTCTCTCTGCCTGCCTCTCTGCCTACTTGTTACCTCTGTCTGTCAAATAAATAAATAAAATCTTAAAAAAAATCAAATTCCAGCCAAATCAAATGCTCTTAGCATCCCATTTATCCAGTATGGTACATGTGTCTTTTTATAATGCCATTAGCATGGTAAGAAGGTATATATTAAACAACTTCCTGATGATCTAGAAGAATTAAGATAGTTTAAAGATGACCACATGACACCCAGAGATATCTTGTGACACTACATCTCTCTGGCTCATTGACTTGGGTTTTAGAACCCTAAGTATCAGGAACTTAAGCTAGAAAAACATCTGATTATTGCTAATAGAGTTTAAGAAAATAAAGCACAGACATTTGGACAGCACATTTCTTACAACCATGGTAGCCCTACAAGGAGTGTGTATGTGTGCGAAGGGGAGAGAGGAGTGATGGCAATTTTGCAGAGTTGTCTTGGGGGCAGTGGCCATGCATTACTCAACATAACTTTGCTTTGCACCCTGTCCTTTGGCCTCTTATCCTTCCTTTTGTTCTCTTTCCCCCTAGTCTCCCTATCATCATTTTTTTCTTCCTCTTCTCTTCTTTATCAACTATTGGCCCTCTCCAAAATGTAAATTAATTTGTGGAGAAATTGTACTTATGCTTGGAGAAAGTGGGAGAAAAATGTTTGGCTCTTTCTTCCTATCTCAAGCCCTGGTTATCCCTACTGTGGTTTGATTTCATTTCTAGGATTTGGATCAATAAATTTGTAGGAAACACAAAGCCAGTTTTCTCAGTTTATTGACCTTCTGTTGAAAGCAGACACAATTTAGCCAACATCTGGACAGTATTTGCCAAGGCCAACTGTAATTCAAATCCAGAGCAGAGAATGAGTTGGTGCATTTGTTATTTAAGCTGTTTGATGGGCTTATAAATAAGATTAAAAAAATGAAAATAAAAAAGCCAGCTGCTTTTAGTACCACACAAGTTTATTTTCAGCAAGTCTTGATATACAGGATGGACTCTCTCTCTCTCTCTCTCTCTCACACACACACACATACACACACACACCATGTTTTCTTTTTTTCTGGTGCCTAGAGGAAATTTTGCACCTAGAAGATGCTCTTGAATGCCATTTTCACCTACTGACTCAACTCCTTACTGTCTTGGATATGGAGCAACTTTGGCAGATGCCTTACCTCTTTCAAATGTTAGCTTTCTATTTGTTTACAAGGACTGTTATAGATTGTCACACTCTCAGATTGCCCTGCTGGGCGTGATAAATGGAAGGCCTTCTGGCTACATTCAATAATTTGGATTTGCTATGGAGGACAAATGGAAACCGAGGAACAAATTGTTGGGGAGATGAAAACAGATTATGAAGGGTCAGTCAAGGGGAGGTTGGGGTTACTTACATACAAAGCAAACAGTTCCTTGATCTGTCAAGGTGGTGCCAAGTATACATCTATGTGTGACCTAAGTGGCACAAAGGGAGGCATTGATCTTTGGATTTGAAAGTTTTTAACAGTGATAATAATATTCAAACACTTTATTTGTACAATTGAACTTGAAAGCCTTCTCAGTTCTATGGGCAGAAGTTGAATGGCATCTAATGTAGAAGGAAACTTGTCACCACACTGTTCAAAGGATATATTCTACATTTTGCCTTACTTGTGATATTTATACCAAAATAAGATGTGAGAAAATGGCTAGGTCCCAACTTCTTGTGAATATCAAGTTAACATTAGCCATAAAGTAAATAATAGGCGCAAAATTCCTTTTGTATTCTTTTGTGGGACCTGATTTAAAAATCTTTCACTCAAAATATTGTTTAACTTCGATCTCTCTCCTAACTAGTGTATGTACATGTGATATAAATTGTATGTACTTAACTTTGGGAGAGAAGGTTCACAAATATGTCTTTGCCACTATATTCCATTGTGGCCACACACCTTGAGAGAATTTGCTCAACCCTATAGCAAGTTTGCTCTTTCTTAGAGCACAAAGGAGGACAGAGGGTGGTTCTGGAGAGGAATAGCTGATGCCCTTTTTAGCTCTGCCAGGAAGACCACTTGGTCAGAGATTGCTGAAAGAGGTAGAATTTTTAAAAACTCATTTGCAGTTCATTTTCAAGTCTGGTAGGTCACAATTTTAGACTAAGGTTTGCAAAGTTAACTGGCTATTAACTCCTTTGATCAGAATCTAATCAAGTGCTTGTAAAACAAAAAAACCACTGAAGTTCCTGAAGGAAGGATTTGATTATTGGGAAATGCCCGGGTGGATGACCTCTGCTTTACCTTTTCTTCTCGGACATCTTCGATAGATATGAGTTATTCTTTCAAAGTCTTTACAGTGACTGATTCAATTTTTATCTATTCTAAAAATATTTTTTCTCCCTCAGCAGAGGCCCAATTCTCGTATTAAAGAAGACTGCAGGGTAAAATGGCATTAATCTATTTCTTTGGGTAAGCAATTTTCTAACAGTGTATGAGCTCCTTGCATTTTATGAGTATGAGTACCTTTATATTTACTTCTTAAAAAGCACATGAAAAATCTATTAATGAAATAATTTGAGTACAAAATCAGTGAAACTTGAAGAAAATTCACATCTCTTTCCCATAATCTAAAGCTGGGAAAATGCACTCTAGGACATTACTTGGGTCTCTGAAATATTATTTACCAGTCATTAAAATGCAGACTGGTAGTTTTAAAATTTCTAATTCTATGTTTCTTCTAGCCACGTTTATTGCTTGTCTAAACTTCTTTTCAAATTGGTAATCTCCATTACACTTCTTTGAATTTAACTGAAGACAAAATAGCTTGCTTTTGGATGTCTCCATGTAATTACAATTTAATTTTGTCTGGTTGATATGCTAAAGATAATGGCTTCTATTTTGCAAAATGCGACCTAGCTACATGCAACACCATTGCCAGAGCCTATTTCTGATGCAAGAGCCGACTGTTCTCTCATTGCTACAGGGTTCTGGCTTTCAGATTTTGGCGACATTTCCATGGTTAGAACCAAAAGAAAAATTCTGCTGGTCTCTGAAAACCCCAGCTTACGAACTCAGCGATGTGCCTTGTGGAGCCTGAACTGGCTGCTGAGCCCACATTGCCTGCAACACTGGAACTGAGGCTGGAGAACACTTGACTTTTCTCCCTTTTCAGTCTATTGTCCTTGAAGAATATTGCTCGTGTCTTAATCATTGCCATAAACAGTACATGGGGATTTGTAGAGTGCAGTCACTTCACTGGCCCTAGTAAATGTTAAGCAGTACCAAACCCTTTTGGAGAATAGGGTGACATTCTAGCCTGAAAAGTGCAGTCTTTTTCTAACCTGAGACATGCATGGTCTTTTCCTACAGTTGTCATTGTTGATCTTAAATGGCTTTTTGATTTCTATCATCAGGACCATCCTTGCGTGTGGGAGGAGACAGACATTGTATATAAATCTAGAAAGTGATTGTTCCATTGGAAGGCACAGCAGCAGTTTTCTGTTAGGCAATATGGTATTCAGCAGTATAGTGAAAAAGAAACTATTTCCCTTGCAAGAATCCAAAGGCAGGAGTTCTAATCAGATGTTTATTGACTTCGGGGCTTTGGGCAACTGTCTTCACCTCTCTGGACATCATGTTTCCTCAACTAAATTAACTCCAAAATCACTTCCATAAATTTGCCCGATTGATTCTGGAAGGATTTAAAAATACTCATATGCTGACTCATTTTGGAACTTTCTTATTGATTTGTTTCTCCTCTCTTTTTTCCTCTCTCCCTTTAATATCTTTGTAAGGTCATTGCAAAAGAGGTGGCAGCTTGGCAAAGAGAGGTTGATGAAATCAGTTATGGAGAAAACCAGCAAAAATACTGAACCGTACAAGTGAAACCACTTGAAAATTTCCACTATTTTCAGGAGAATGTCCACTGGCTTATTTAAATTCATGTGCATAGATAATGGAGATAAGGATGATCAAAAGGTAAAATGCCTTTCTCAAGATTTCAGTTAACCATCCAAAAAGAGAACCAGATCTACAGCCCAGCCCAAGGTGCAGGGAACAAATTAAAAATCCCTTTACATGCTGACAACAAACAAATAAACAAACCAACCCACCCCAAGCCTGCTTAGGATAATACAAAACTCTTCAATCTCTTAAAATCATCCCATCCCGTAGAAAAGTGCTCTAAATTTTATGATTAGTAAAACAATAACAACAAATCCTGCCCCCCTCTGGGGTGGAAAAAAAACAAAACAAAACAACCCAACAAACAACCAAACCAAACCAAAACAAAACCTTGGAGACTCAGCTGGGGAGCTACTTATTATCTATTAACGGCTTACTTTTATTCCCCCCAATCTGTTTATCTTTGGTAACTATGGGATACAATGAAAACATGAAATTTGGTTTCTTTTCATGCATGCTATTTGTAACTTAATACTTTATTTTTTTCTATAACTGTTTAATGATTCCACTGCTTTCTCATCATTAAATTTGACAGGTGCCAAAATGATAAAAGGCTGAAAATGTGACCCATGTGATAATTGTTTTAGTCACACTAGCTTGACAAACAATGTAATAAAAATCATGACTTAAAATTCAGCATGGAACTTGTGAAACATGTTATCAAGTACTGTATCAAATGCTTGAACATGTTTTTAATTGGCAAAACTTTAATGCCATTAAGAGTTTTGCATATGCTTCAGCTAGCTTTTGTGCAGTTGAGAAAAAAATATCAATACCCATCTGTCACTGTGAGTGGAGCACATATGGTAACAGAAGACCTTAAAATACATCATATGTGGTTTCTATTACCCAAGCCACTTCAACTTCAAAAGGAGTTCAGTCACCTTGATATAGCTTTGGCTATTAGAAGTTTAATTTTGCCAATTACAGTTGTTATTTTGCATGTAACCATGACAATCTTGCCTGTATTCCTCCACTATGCTATTACCAGTCATAAATAAGAATTCTGAGCATGTATAAATCCTTCTGTCTTGACTTGGATTCCTGGAATAGTCAAGGCAGTGGCTCTGCTTTCAAGCAGACACCCTTCTGCATTGGTTAAGTGATCAGTATTGGCAAGGGTCCTTTGTAGATGCCTTCTGTCCTTTCTGGAACTGCTCTAGTTTGACTTACAGAGTCAAGTAAAAAGGGAGAGTTGAGTCAATATTCCAGGTATTTCAAGCCAAAATTACTAATGTGAAAAGAGAAAGATATCTTTTGACATGGGGAGGGAGTTGTATAATCTGGTTTCATTTATTATCTGATGCATACTGAATGGCTGCTGGATGGCAGGCAGAGTGCTAGATACCAGGGTTGAAAAAATACTGACTCATGACATCTGCCTTCAAAGCATGTGAAGCTCTAGTGAAGAGGAACAGATACATAAACAGTGCAGTTCTAAGTCTCATAATAGAAGTATCTAGAGGATGCTCTGGGAACACAGTGAAGACTGCTTCTTAGGGAGAAATCAGAGAAAAGACTAACGGAAAGGATGAATGGGAAATGACCATAAGAAGCATTTGGCGAAATCCTGCTGAAGTCAATATAGGGAGAGCATACACAGATAGAACATGGGAAAGAGTGTGTGGAATTTTTGGAATGTTGAGTAGTTCAGTAGGGATGGGAAGTGAGGGGACAGACAGTGAAGGAAAATGGGCTGCAAAAAAGGCAGAGGCTAGGTAATGAAAAAAATTTATTCTGAATTTGGAACTGTATCTTAAAGATATTAGGGATCTTTAAACATACTTGAGTAGCCAAAGGACACAGTCAGGTTCTACTTTGTCAAAAGCATTCTGTTTTGCAATGGCTTAAGTGGAAGAGCTGGTGCTGGAGGTGTTGAGTTTATTTTCTGGGGACTAAGAGGTAGTGGGGTAAAGAACAAATTGGAAAAAAAAAATTTAGATTATGGAATCTATGAGGCTGAGAGCCACCCTGTTCTTCTGTCCTGTTGCGTTTACCATACAGCGTTTGACCTTGTGTTTGTCTGACATGACAGAATTCACCCTATCCACTGCCCTTCCTGGTTTGGTTATTATAAGGAAATGGGAGCTCGAGTTGGAAAAATGGAGGCTACGCTTTTCATACATTCAACAAAATCACCAAATTGAAGAAGAAATATAAAATTTATCAGTGGTGCTATATTTTAATTAGACAGGACCCCAAAAGTTTATATTTTTCCAGTTCTTTTGTGGTAAATTAAGGATGAAACCATCATGAACTTTCCTAAGTCAGTTTTCATATTGATGATCTTGAAGTTCTTTTAGGCATTTCCAATGTTTGCTCTCAATTTGCCTTAGCAAGAAGATTTAAGCACCCAAGGGAGTCAGTCCTCATAAAGTAGAAACTGAATGATCATCATGTTTAGTTAGAATAGAGGTTTACCTTCTGTAATCAAGATCCACAATGGCAATGATTTACACAGATCAGGCAGAAGCAGTCCAGGGCTGGTTTAGAGACTTGACAGTATCAGGGGGCACACTCTCCTATCTCTACTTTCCAGCTATAGTGTATTGTGTAGGCACTGTGGTCCAAGATAGTTCACTGTCACATCCTTCTTCCAGCTGGTATGAAGGGTTATAGGATTACAACTTCTTTCCTTTGAAGGGCTCACATCATTTCCACATCCATCCAAAATATTCCATGGCCAGAACTTGAACACATGACCACACCAAGATGCAAGAGATGACGGGAAAGGTCTCATTTTTTTCCAGGTATACTTGCACCCAGCTAAAAATTATGTAACTTTTGGGTGCCTGGGTGGCTCAGTGGGTTAAAGCCTCTGCCTTTAGCTCAGGTCATGATCCCAGGGTCCTGGGATCGAGCCCCACATCGGGCTCTCTGCTCAGCAGGGAGCCTGCTTCCCCTCTCTCTCTCTCTGCCTGCCTCTCTGCCTGCTTGTCATCTCTATCAAATAAATAAATAAAATCTTTAAAAAATTTTTAAAAAGATTATGTAACTTTAGAAGAGAAGAGCAGATATGGGGGGACAACCAGTAGTTTCTGATACAATACCCCTGTGATGCTTTGAGTCATCCATTCAAAATGGGCTATCCCATATCCTAATGCTCTCTCTTTCTCACTGACTTCCATAAGCAATCAGGTTGTTTTTTACAGAGCACATTAATATTTCTTATCTCTGGTCATTTGCTGATTTCACTTATTTAACTGGTCATTTGGTGAACAACTACCTGGTGATAAGTTCTGTCATAGGAGCAGGAGATGGAAAATTAAATAAAGATCAGTCTTTTTCTCAAAAAATTTATAATCTAAAAGAGGTGAAATGGAGAGTCAATCAGTTCTTGCCATAGGCCATGTTGAGTGCAATACTATATGGGAGACATACTTCCTCAGGGCCTACCACAACCCCCAGAGCCATAGACTAATTTGCCAGAATGCTGACTTCCGTGTTCTCACTTCCAGAGGAGGGCAATATTCCCTTCCCCTTCCTTTCCTTTTCACATTAGAAAGCTGAGCCATAGAGGTCTGGGTTCTGGTCTCTCTTCTATCAAGCCATTTTAGAAGGTCCTTTTTCTTCAGACAGAAAACAGGAGTCTGACGCTTTGCTCTGAGGCTTTTGAGACTATTGCCTGAAATAGAGCCCTGCTTTCCCTCTGGGGACAGGAATGGACTGGGGTTCTTTTTTGTTTTGTTTTAAAGAATTATTTATTTATTTTTTTTGGGGGGGGGTCCAGGTAGGGAATGAGTGAGAGAGAGAATCTCAAGCTAACTCCTCATTTAGTGTGGAGCTTGATGAGGGGCTCAGTCCCACAACCCTGGGATCATGACCTGAGTTGAAATCAAGAGTCTGATATCTAACCAGCTGAGCCATCCAGGTGCCCCTAGACTGGAGTTCTTAAAGTAGAGGGGCTGACTGCTGAGAAAGAAGATGGGCTTCATGCAGAACTGCTGGAAAGGGGAGATGGGTGAGCAGAGAGTGGGTGGCGTGACGGGGAACTGTGTCCCACTCTAACCATAGCCTTTGGAGGCCCTTAGAAGAGTTTGCCAGATAGTCTCTTCTCTAGTGTGTTTTAACTGACTTCACCTCTATCACGGTCTCCTCCTTTAACTCTGCTTTGGCCCCACCAGCCTCTAGTGACTGGTCAGCTGGACTTGTTCCCACCTCAGAACCTTCATGCTCCTTGTCGCTTCTGTGTGGGCTCCTCTTGCCCTACTCATGTGGCTAATCTCCCACTTGTGTCAGGTCTTCATTTTCCTTCTCTGGGAGACCTTCCCCAGCCATTCTTTCTAAAATGTCAATCTTTCATATGAACGCTATATCCTTTCCCTGCCTCATTACTTCTCCAGAGTACTGGTTATTCTTGACCTAATTTCTACTGGGAATAGAGGGAAACAAACAATAAGGAGAAATAAGATCCAGAGGAGCAGGGACTTTTGTCTGTTTTACTCAATACTCTATCTTGGGGCACCTGGGTGGTTCAGTTGGTTAAGCATCTACCTTTGGCTCAGGCCATGGTCCCAAGAGCCTGAGATGGAGTCCCACATCAGGCTCCCACTTTCCCTGCTTATTCTCTCTCTCTCTCACTTTCTGTCAAAGTCTTAAAAATGAAAAAAAAAAAAATCAATACTCTGCTTTAAATACAGCACCTGACACATAGTATGTTCTCCATAAATATTTCTTACATGAATGAATGCTTATAAATACCCTACTGCAACTAGACAAATAGGAAGTTGAATCTCCTTCATTTCAATTGACTATATGATTTGGACAACTGGAATCTCAGTAGAAATTCTTGACTTTAGAACAGAAGCCTTCTCTAAGCCTGCTGGCAAGTATAAGGCCTCTTACAACTGAACAACTAGAAGCCCAGAGTCAAGTAAATTTTGATTTTTTTTTTTTTGAATGAAGATGTGGAATTTCTCCCACCTGAGTATTTTGAACAAAATGCCCCTGAATATTTTGAGCAAAATCTTACCAGTTTACCTTGAATAAACATAGAGGCCAGCCTGGTCTCATCCTGTTCTTTCATGCCCTGGTTCTGGTGTGTCTGGAACCTTGGCTTCAAGTGGCATGTAAGCCTTGCCAGGGTGCTAATATGGGAAATGAGTAATGGCAAGTGAATGGGATGAGCACAGGGAACAAAGGGTTAATATTTTAATATCAGTCATGACTTAGTGGATGGGATCCTGCGAATGAGTACTGTGTGTCTGTGTGTGAGTATGTGTGTTAAGAAACATAAAATTGCATATGTGCACAATTGTTCAGTGATTTTGATACCTCTGTTATTGACTGTGTCAGTGCTTCTCCCTCTATTCCTTTCTGTCTTAAGGCGTGTGGAGGTTTCTCCTTGCATCATTGCCTTACTTTGATAAAAGAATTGGAAATAAGGCCTCTTCTCTTTGCTTGTGACTTTTCCACTCTATATAACCAGTTTTCCTCCTTTGCTCAGTCTTCCCTGCGGTCATACCATATTACAAATTGTCATCTAATGAAAGCCGTTGCCTTGTATTTTCTTTTCCCTACCTATTCCCTAGAGAATACAGCCAAAATAAAAGGAATTGTTGAGGTTAAGATGACAAAAATAATTATCCTTTGTTTAAAAGAAGCAAAGCATACATTTAGAGACTAATTTAGGTTTATTTAATTTTCCACAAGATTGAAACAAAGTTAACTGAGAAATACATGAAACAGAGAGAATATTAAAATTTTCAATAAGTTAAGGGATCAGAAGCCACCATTTATTTAATATGTACAGGGTACCATCTAGCAATTCAGTAATTGAGTAGAGAGATTGATACTACTCACCCATTTTACAGGGAAAGAAACCAAGCTCTAGGGATGTTAGTAAATGCCAAAGACACATTGCTAGTAAGTGATTAGGCCTGACGTGTCTTTGGGAGTCTGTGATTTCAAATAAACTTTCTACTCTATAGAGCTTGTTTCCAAATATCTTTAAATTCAGAGTGTTCTTAAAACCTTAGTACTGTACATTCTAAAGTGAAAGCTCTGTATTTCACTTCTAAATAAGATCATCTTTTCCCTTTGCCAGAAATAATATATTTGATTGCTCTAGTTTTCAGTTGGTATGAATTGTTTTCCTTGTTTTCTCAATGCCATGCAGGGATTTAAAGTTCCTTGCTGTTCAAAACCAAAATGAGTTCCTTCATTTTGAAATTCCTACACAGAGTGTTTCAAAAGCAAAAACATGTTATTAGGGGCTCAAGTTCTGAATCTGAATCTCATCTGCTCTACTTACTGAATAATGGTGGCCATTTAATTATGCTGTCTCTCTTCCTTTATAAAATGGGGACAATAATACTATCAAGATAAGGATTAGATTAGTTAATATGTGTTAACACAGTTACAATGCCTTGAACAGAGATTGACACATAAAAATCACCAGTAAAATTTTTAATTTCTATCTAGACACAGCAATTGTAAAGGGGCAATAGTTGTATTTCTAGAGCCTAGGATATTAAAGTTTCATTAGGGTTCTTTCCCTCAATGTTTTCCTGTTAATGATCTCTTAAAATCGGGCTTCTGATGAATGGATCGGTGAGTTACATAAGCTGGTAAGGATGTTTTTTCACTGGAGAGCAAGACATCTGAAGATAGAGCCATCTAGCTGTTTTACTTTTAAATCCATGCATTCATATTGAAAACAAAATTAGTTGATCATCAGTGAAGGATCCTACTGTACTGGCCCAGTATTTTGAAAATTGGTAAAAATGGCAACAAATTAAAGGTTTATCTTGCCTTTCTTATGTGGACTGTTCTAGTAGGCAACCAAAGTAGAGAAGGGGATATTTCTTCCCACAGAATGAGTGCATCTAGGCCCTCGTCATCAGTGTTTCCTAAGTACAGTTGGAGAGAAAAACAGAGACAAAGAGATAGACATGTATTTCCATTTGTATGAACATGCCATGTGTAAAGTAGTCATATCAAAAATATAACTTACAGGAAATAGAGACAGAAGAACATGTAAATCTACACCAAAGGATACAAGCAGGAAAATCTAGAATGAGAGAAATGCTATAGGATAAATTCTTCATTCTGTCAATAAATAAATTGCAAGAAAAAATAGCCAGAGGAGGTTTTCACAGATTAAGAGAGATTTAAAAGACACATCAACCAATTGCAAGGCATGGATCCCTTCCTTTCACATCCTGATTGAAATAAACTCTACCACAAATTTTATTACATTGATGAAATAATCAGAAATCCAAACACATATTTGATAATATTAAGGAATTATTATCAATTTTCGTAGGTCTGGTATTAGTAAATGCCTGGGTTTTTTTTTTGTTTTTGTTTTTTCCTTGTAAATAGTCCTCATCCTTTAATTACAGATAAAAAGATCTGACATCTGTGGTTTGCTTCACAATAATGCAGGAGGGGGAAGTGGAAAGTAGGAGAATGGGACAGAACTGGTCATGAGTCCTTGTTCGTTTGCACTGAGTGATGGGCGTGAGGAGAAATCAGGGTTTCATTACACTATTTTTAAAAGATTATTTCGCATGTGTTTGAAGTTCTCCATAGTTTAAAAAGGGACTCTTAAAATGATCTTTAAAAACTATATTTAGCCCGGAAAGCATATATAACTTAAGACCAAGAGATGTGAAAGTATTCATCTGATTGCTATAGTCGGTTTGAATGTGGTTGTAAACTCTAGATGGACTTGAACATTAGGTAATGATATGTTTCAAAACGAAAGCACATGACTACGTGGCCATTTTCTTTTAGATTCACTGTGGTTGATAAAGGCACCGTCAGCAGCGCCCCTCATTGCCTATCGACATTGCAGATCACTGAGTATGCCTGGTAGCCTTTGGTTCTTTAGAAACACAATCTCCAAACTATATCTGAAATGTGATTTTTTTCCTCAATGAAAAAGAAAATTTTAACTTGAGAAAGATTAAGAAATAAGCATAGAAATATTTAAGAGAACCAAATGCATAATATGGATATTTTAGTATTAAGAAATCTGAACATATTTCATGCTTTAAGTATTATGACATTTGAGAGAATCGGGGCTCTGAGATTAACAGGTCAGTTTGTAATTGGAACTGAACGTGTTAATAGCATAGTACACTCATCCTGGCATTTTTCAGTTCGTACCCCCTACATCTACTCTCAGTTGGAACATTTAAGAGAATTTGGGGTTCAGCACGGTATGAATTTGATTTGTAAGAGTTATTCCCCTAGGGGAGTTTCTCAATCAGACACTTGCACAACTTAACTTACATAGGAAATAGAATATATTCAATTGATAAATCCAGTTTAAAATATTTTTCAAAGTTTTACAAATGGGACCAAAGTTTAGCCAGAGACTCTCTTACAAAATTGTTGCTAAATTGGCTTCACTTAGAAATCTAGTAAGATTTACAGGTGGAAATCCAACAATACCTAAGAAGAACTTGATTTTTATGTGTATAATTTTGCTATTTCAGGTATTAATTTGAGAGCGAAGTTAGGTTTTGTTAGTGGTTATATGGTTTAATAAGTTAAGCAGGTTTTTCTGTGCATAGAAACCACCCTGGACTTAAAAAAAATCAAGCTTACATTTTGAACAAGTGAATTACTCATTACAGAACCCCCCCCCCCAAAAAAAAAGTTTAATACAAGGACTAGAAGTGAATTTTAGGAGGCCTGATCGGAGTGACGCACTCCTGAAATGTCACTTTTTCTGAGGCTGTCAGACAGGCAAGGGCAGGGGCGGGTGGTGGGGAGGGCTCCGACATTAACATATTTCCTAGACGCTCCATCTCCTTGGTCCGGCGTAATGGATGCCTCCCAGCTCCCTGTGGACGCGAGAGCCCATCAGGCCAGAAGCAGATTAAAGCTCACACACTTCAAATTGGCGGCTTGCCGCAGCTTGCCAGAAGGCGAGAGTTCAGTGCCGCTTTAATAGAGAAGTCTTTAAGCCTCCTGCTCCCCATCTTCCTCTTGCCTTGCTTTAAAAGGAAATCGCACCCTCTGCCCACCTTGGCCAGCCACCTCCCGCTTGTCCCACTGTCCTGCAGTGGTGGAGGGCGTGGGTCCGTGGCTGGGGACTGGGCCGGCCCTGGGCAGGAGTGGGGGTGGTGGACTATGCGCTTTGGCGAGCATCACTCCTTCCCACCCAAGCCGATAGGGCTGTGCACAGTGAACTGTCAGCGACGACTGATTTATAAGACCGATTTACCTTCTGGAGAGTGTAATTATGCTCATAGTTAAGAATTAATCAGGTGAGAGAATTATGGAATAGTCATTTCGCGGACTTTGAAGGACAAAGTAAGTGGAGACCCACCAATGCAGCTGCAGAGCCTGCCCCTCGAGAGTCCTTTGCCTCCTTGCTGTTTGCAGGGGGAGGTTTCTGAGCTAGCTGTCTTCTTTGTAAAAAACACAAAATGATAATCTTGCTGAGTTTCTCCAGAAGGATAATTCCAAGTCACCCAGCTTATAAGGTGGGGAGAAGGAGATTTTGTGAAAAGAGGAATTGGAAGAGACGGGATTATCTCTGAATAAGGATTTGGCTGCTGTTTCCTGCTAAAATGATTAGCTTAACTACTTTAGCTTACTCTATGGAAGAACCACATTTCAGACATATTTTCTTTGTGTTTTTGCTAATATATATTCCCCTAACCTCCCTAATGTGGCTTGAAGGCTTTCACGTTCAGGGGTGTGTTCTTTTTAGATGACATGTTTTTTGGTGCGCTCTCTCCTTTTCTTTGTGGAAAGGGGTTTTTAATTAATTTAACTTGTTTCTCAAAGTGTCTCACTACCCACCTTTCTATACATCTCTTACAAAATTGTTATTTCTGTTGGGACATGGTAATCTATTTTGGTATCATCTCTGAAAAAAATTTCAAAAAGTCTCATTACAATTACCTTTGCAGTCCAATCACATAACCCATTACTATAAAATTTCTCAGAAAAGTAACTGCAGTGGAAACGAAGGATAGTACAGATTGGGTGAGACTACCACAGCATCTACTAACAGTCCTACCATTACCCTCATGAGATACCACAATTCCAACATTCTGCTTCATGAGTGGAAGGAAGGGATCATGAAGTCCATAACCCCTGTGACTGATATCATCAGCTGTTTAGGCACATACACATAGCTGGAATTAAGTTTTAAAATAGTCTTTTTATGCCATCTTTTGTCTGCTTCCTCCCACACCCTCTTGGCCCTCAGTCACATCTCAGTTAGAGGTTGGAAGCCTCCATTCTTTGATTTGGAAATTGTCTCTACCTCAGGGCCATGGTGATTCTCCTTTGGAAAACTCATTTCTTCTCCTCTCCCCTCATGGTCTTTGGTCATCTTTTGCACCCTACCACTTGGAGCCCCATTTTCTTTTTTTTTTTTAAAGATTTTATTTATTTATTTGACAGAGAGAGATCACAAGTAGGCAGAGAGGCAGGCAGAGAGAGAGGAAGGGAAGCAGTCCCCCTGCTGAGCAGAGAGCCCGATGTGGGACTCGATCCCAGGACCCTGAGATCATGACCTGAGCTGAAGGCAGCGGCTTAACCCACTGAGCCACCCAGGCGCCCCTGGAGCCCCATTTTCTTGAACTGATTTTTAGTCCTCGAGCTCCTACTAGCCACAGCAGGAAGGGAAATGAGGCCAGGCCTGGTGGCTGCTCTTAGGATGTGACATGGTTAAGGTATTCAGATGACTTTCCAGGAACCACATTAACAATTCTGTAGGGTTTTCATTTAAGTTAAAAGTGATTACTTTGGAAGGAGAAATGCTTTCCAACCTGTGGATGTGAATGAAAAAAATGTCAGATCTACAGGTAATGAATTTTACATAGTGGTATCCTAAGTTAGCTCTTGGGGCCACACTCTTGTCTTGGTTTCTCAGTAAGAAGGGCAAAAAAACCTGTCCCCGCTCCTGCTTTCTATTCAACTGTAGAACTCAGCTCTCTGCTCCGCATCTTACCAAGCACCACACTTCCCCTAAACCTCACCCCACCACAAGTTCAACAAAGATCTCAGGGCTAGACAGAGGTCAAAAGAAGAAGTTCTGGGGCGCCTGGGTGGTTCAGAGGGTTAAGCCTCTGCCTTTGGCTCGGGTCATGATCTCAGGGTCCTGGGATTGAGCCCCACGTTGGGCTCTCTGCTCCGTGGAGAGTCTGCTTCCCCCCCTCTCTCTGCCTGCTTGTGATCTCTCTCTCTGTCAAATAAATAAAATCTTAGAGACAAAAGTTCTTCGCAGAGAGGTGAGATACCAAAACTATGTCCATAATTCTTATTTAAGCAGAAAAACTGGGAAGAATCACTTCTGTCTCATTACTCGTGCCCATTCTGATTGTTCATTCCAACCATCAGCCTATTGCTGATTTGTTCATAGGACTGTTGCTCTTTCCTGGGCAGACAGGCACCTGTACTCTTAATTAATTGGCATGGACGAGAGTGGGAATAGCCACTGACTGAGAGCCAGGAGACAAGTTCCAGTTCTGGCTCTGCTCCCCCAACAGCTGGCTGGTCTTGAGCATATTGCTTACCTTTTTGGACCTTGATTCTGCAGATCCCTAGTGAAGGAACTGGACTGAATCTGTCTTTCCATAAAATGTGACACTCATGAGAAGTCAGGCTTGGAAAACAATGCACACTCTCTTCTCAAGAGAGACCCGCCAGGCACATGGACATTCAATTCTAGAGAAGTCTTTTCATTTGGTGTAACGAAGAGTTTTCCTGGCTAATTTGGCCAGAGCATACATTGACTTGTGTTCTTCCCTGCCTTTCTCCCTTCCTTTTTTTCCTTTTTTCCCCTTCCATATATGCTTTGTCAATATTATGAGAATCAGCATTCTCAGGAATTCACTGTGGCAAATGCAGGACCAAATGAATCCTAACATTGTTTTTCTCCTACATGTGGAATCTTGACCTCCTGAAAGTGTTATAATACAGGAATCACAATATATTGTTTTAGTTATTGTTTAATTATTATATAATTTTTCTCATAGGATTCTTTGCACTAATGAAATATGGACTAAAATAGACTAGATAAAATGTAGTCCAAGAGAGTATCACCCTATTTAGCATTCTTGAGAAGTGAGGTGATCTGTATTAAAAAAAAAAAAAAACTTATATAAGTAGAATTTACCACTAAGTGCCGATAATATTTTATTTCTGTTATCCATTTATTCACTTACTCAAAGTAACACAGAAGGTCTTAACCTTCTATTGTGTTTAAATATCACTAACTGAGGGATGTTTCTTAATGTTTCTAATGTGTTAACCAAAAATATATATAAGATTACAGAAGACACTTATTAAAATACATCAAAATATTTTTAAAATGGTGTTATAGATGTGCTTCTTTATTGGTACATCAAGGGACAAGATCTTGGAGTTGTTCTAATAACTGCCATGATTTTAGAGTAGTGACGAGAATAAATTTCTGTAACAGTTGTAGTGTGACAGAAGCATCAGATATGTAAAAAAAAAAAATCATAATAGCTTGGTGTTTGTTGTAGATCATACTTTCCCATGATAACCACAACAGTATGAATGAAGATGCCTTCAGATAATGCTAACCCCTGGCTGTGGGGTCATCCTCATCTTTTGAATCTTCCTGAGATCACACTTTTCATGAAGCAAAGAAAATCCACCTTCATTGTTTTCCATCCAAATTCCTGACCCACAGAATATATGACCATAATAAAATGGTTGCTTTATGGCCCTACCTTTTAGACTGTTATGCGACAATAATCGCCACAAAAGTACCGTAAAAAAGCACGTGTAAGTCCAAAGAGAAGTGCTCTCACCTATAACTGTTGGGTCAGGACAGTGGGACCCAGAGAGAGGACAACATTTAGCTTTCTGGTGTGAGCAACTGGGGTGATGGTGTTACAGTTCAATGAGACGAAGACTGGAAGACTTGCTCGACTTGTGAGGTAAAGGAAGGTAGAGATTATGAGATTCATTTGGACCCCTTTTGAGTTTTGATACGTGGCCATTCAGATGATTCAAATGCCTATCAGAATCTTGGAGGGACATCCTGGGTTAGGGAGTAGTATCAGGGACATCAGTATGTACAGGGTAGTGGAATTACCAGGTGAATGCATTTCTCAGCGTGTGGGGAGAGTAAGCCTGGAAGAACCAAAATGCAGGGGATAGAAGAACCTGGGAAAGGGAAGTGAGATGTGGTCAACATGGGAAAGAGACAACTGAGACAGGATATGTCATGCAAGCCAAGGGCAGTTTTCCAAGCTATGCATGCCCTTATCTTCACAAGATACCCAGATTTTTTTTTTTCCTGTGAGACCACAAATTAATAAGTTACTGTTAATGAGTGGCCTTTATGCAAATGATTCATGGGCAGGAAAAAAAAAAAAGAAAAGAAAAAACAAACCATTGAGGGTTGCAGCCATGGAGGAAAACAAGTAATGAAAACAGTTAGTTCTGGCAATTAAAATAGTCCTAAATGATCTACCATTCACTTCCTTCTAAGAATACTCTGAATATAGCTTGGCTTTTTCTTGGGGGCTCAGGGCCAGTTTTATTCACATGAAGACAGTCATCCTTAGAATTAAATGCTAGGTTCAGAGGCAGTTGTCATAGGGATGATTTAGTTTCCGATGGGCTCCCATCATTCTGTAGTTGACTACATAGTGGTTTTATGTCCCTCTCTCTCAGGGGTTATTGTGGTTTGTGGTCTCCCCACACGATGATTTTTTCCTAGTAGGTGGTTTTACTCTCCCTTATCTTCAGTCACTCTCTCCAGCTAACTGTGTGTCTACTTCCACTGTGTCTGTGACTTCTTTTCCCAATCAGAGCTGTTGCTGGCTGCCTCAGTTGCTTTTCTCTGTATTCTCGATAACTAGTGTATTAATTTCTCATGGCTACCATAAAAAATTGCTGACAAGCCTAATGGCTTAAAATAACACAAATTTATTGTCTTATGATTGTAGAAGTGAGAGGTTTGAAATGAATCTCATGAGGTAAAATCAAGGTAGAGTGTTGTATTCTTTTAAGGGTGTACTGGGGAGAATCTGTTCCGTATCCATTCCAGCTCTAGAAACCACTCCCCATTCTTAAGCTTTTGTTCTCTTTCTGCATCTTCAAAGCCAGCAACATGGGGTTGAGCCCCTTTCATGTTGCTGTTTCTCCCCCTTTTGTCTCCTCCTTCTACTTATACATCCTAAGTACATTGGGCTCAATTGGATAATCCAGGTTAATTGCCCATTTCAAGGTTAGCGGATTGGCAGGTTTAAAGCCATCAGCAATTTAATTCCCCTTTGCCTAGTCACATAGCATATTCGAAACAAGGATTAAGATGCAGGCATCTTTGGAGGGTTATTATTCTGACTACCCCACCTAGGAAAATACTAAAATAGTCCAAGAAAAATAAAATTACTGAGTAATATGTATAAAATTAGCCCAATGCATTCTGTATATCAGATGACTATAATTTTATAGCAGCCATTTTGTTAGATTTAGTGGCATTTTCTCCCCAAATTTGTTTATTTTTTAAAAGTTTTAAAAAGATTTTATTTATTTGACGGAGACAGTGAGAGAGGGAATACAAGCAGCGAGAGTGGGAGAGGGAGAGGCAGACTTTACACTGAGCAGGGAGCCCCATGTGGGGCTCAATCCCAGGACCCTAGGGTCATGAACTGAGCTGAAGACAGATCCTAAATGACTGAACCACCCAGGCGCCCCCTCCCCAAATTTTTTTTTTTTTTTTAAATTTTTTTTTCCCAATTTATTTATTTTCAGAAAAACAGTATTCATTATTTTTTCACCACACCCAGTGCTCCATGCAAGCTGTGCCCTCTATAATACCCACCACCTGGTACCCCAACCTCCCACCCCCCCCCCGCCACTTCAAACCCCTCAGACTGTTTTTCAGAGTCCATAGTCTCTCATGGTTCACCTCCCCTTCCAATTTACCCAAATTCCCTACTACTCTCTAACGCCCCTTGTCCTCCATGCTATTGGTTATGCTCCACAAATGAGTGAAACCATATGATAATTGACTCTCTCTGCTTGACTGATTTCACTCAGCATAATCTCTTCCAGTCCCGTCCATGTTGCTACAAAAGTTGGATATTCGTCCTTTCTGATGGAGGCATATATACTTTTAATGCCATTCCAATCAAAATTCCACCGGCATTCTTCAAAGAGCTGGAGCAAATAATCCTAAAATTTGTATGGAATCAGAAGAAACCCCGAATCACTAAGGAAATGTTGAAAAACAAAAATAAAGCTGGCGGCATCACCTTACCTGATTTCAAGCTTTATTACAAAGCCGTGATCACCAAGACAGCATGGTACTGGCATAAAAACAGACACATAGACCAGTGGAACAGAGTAGAGAGCCCTGATATGGACCCTCAACTCTATGGTCAATTAATCTTCGACAAAACAGGAAAAAATATACAGTGGAAAAAAGACAGTCTCTTCAATAAATGGTGCTGGGAAAACTGGACAGCTACATGTAGAAGAATGAAACTCGACCATTCTCTTACACCGTACACAAAGATCAACTCAAAATGGATAAAAGACCTCAACGTGAGACAGGAATCTATCAGAATCTTAGAGGAGAACATAGGCAGTAATCTCTCCGATATCAGCCACAGCAACTTCTTTCAAGATACGTCTCCAAAGGCAAAGGAAACAAAAGCGAAAATAAACTTCTGGGACTTCATCAAAATCAAAAGCTTCTGCACAGCAAAGGAAACAGTCAAAAAAACAAAGAGGCAACCCACGGAATGGGAGAAGATATTTGCAAATGACAGTACAGACAAAAGGTTGATATCCAGGATCTATAATGAACTCCTCAAACTCAACCCACACGAAACAGACAAACACATCAAAAAATGGGCAGAAGATATGAACAGACACTTCTCCAATCAAGAAATACAAATGGCTATCAGACACATGAAAAAATGCTCATCATCATTAGCCCTCAGGGAGATTCAAATTAAAACCACATTGAGATATCACCTTACACCATTTAGAATGGCCAAAATTAACAAAACAGGAAACAACATGTGTTGGAGAGGATGTGGAGAAAGGGGAACCCTCTTCCACTGTTGGTGGGAATGCAGGTTGGTGCAGCCTCTTTGGAGAACAGTGTGGAGATTCCTCAAGAAATTAAAAATAGAGCTTTCCTACGACCCTGCAATTGCACTCCTGGGTATTTACCCCAAAGATACAGATGTCGTGAAAAGAAGGGCCATCTGTACCCCAATGTTTATAGCAGCAATGGCCACAGTCGCCAAACTATGGAAAGAACCAAGATGCCCTTCAACGGATGAATGGATAAGGAAGATGTGGTCCATATACACTATGGAGTATTATCCCTCCCCAAATTTAAAGGGCTCTTCAGGAAGGTTATATTTGCTGACATGAGACCAGAAGAGCAGAGAAGCAGAGGTTGCTTTATATCAATCAGTTTTTATACTGGACTGAGGAATTTTATACTGGACTGCCTGAAGAATATTCTACACATTTAGAGAGTGAAAGGATTATTTCAAATATTCAACCAATGAATAGCAAATTAATTCCTGTTTCCCTGGGGCGTCTAGTTTGTGGCCCTTTGAAGTAGATTCCAATCATAAGATACCCATGTCAACCCTTGACCTTCAGGTTGTATCTAAAGTAACACCCCCTTTCTCAGAGATGCAGGCATCGAGAAGGATTTTGTTTTTGATAGGTTCTGCTCCAGGGATGAGTCAGAAGTAGAAAAATTTTATAAATCTATTGAATTGGACCATAATCAACTATTTAACTTTCTCTACTTGAGGGTAGGGAATGCAATTTCCCAGTTTTGAGGGTACTTTTGAGGGTACTTACTTACTAAGTATCCGATCTGAAAGGGTAGAAGGAGCAATAGTCTTTAACAGGGAAGGATTGAGTGGGAAGATCATAGGGTACACCAGGGTAGCCCTGGTAGGAACAGACCCATAATAAACCCACTTGACTTCTGTGAACAAGTGCTGGGCTTTTCAACACATGGATTCAGGGCTAGAATTCAGTTGCAGGGCTAGATCTCAGCTGTGTCTCACCTTGAGCCATCCACCTGTCCCTGATAATGGTATAGATATGTGTGATTTAAAGTGGCTAAATGACATCATTATAAATATAGATGGTATTGCATTGTGTAAAGTGCTAGTTTTGAATCAGACAGAGCAGGTTTTGAGGCATTTATTAGGCTGTGCTATCGTATTGTCTCTGTGCCTCAGGGCTTGCCTCAGGCTTGGGAGATCTTCTACATTTGATCTGAGCCCCAAGGAGTCTGAGGCCTCACTATGTCTGCTTTTCTTTCTTTTTCCTTCTCTTAGGAGTCAAAATTTTCATTATAAAGGCCTTCTTTCTGCCACTTACTCTTCCAGATTTGTCTCCTCTTTCTTGTTCCAACCAACACCTGTTCTTCCAAAGCTTGTGCTCACACACACACACACACACACCCGAGTTTATGATATTGATGGAAAGTTACTACAGAAAGAAGCATAGAATATCAATTCTGGAAGGGTCTACTGGGGGTATACCTCTATCTAGCCTTTGCAGACTCCTCCCCACCCACTTTGTTGCAGTGTCTTGAAGTCACAAGACAAACTTTACAGTCTTTAGGGGTCATTAATTTAATGAAGCAATAAATTATTTTAAGTATTATAAGTTTGGGGAAAAATCAGATATGATATCAGATATCATAAACCAACACATTTTTAAGAAAATACAAACTTAACAGATGTTTTGGCTGCTTTCTAGGGTCTTTAACGTCCTCTTTATTTTACCAAGAAACTTTGGGAAATTTTGAGAATATGGATCTAATTTCTCCTTTTACGAAGGAGGAAACGGAAGTACAACAGAGGATTAAAGCTCAAGGCTACGGGCAGCCCAGGCTTCCGCCTCTAAAGCATACACTCAGTGCTAGAGGGCAAAAAGGATGCTTCACTTTCCTTTTCAAGGTCCCTGTTGTGTTCTGGGGAGAGTGACCTACCTGATCCCCATCACGATTAATGTGACTTCTGAAGCATGAGATCTGATTATGACCCCATGTTGTTATATTTAATTACAAATCTCATTATGGCCCCGGCCATAACACCGTGGAGCCCTCACTGCCGCCACCTTTGCTGATCTCACCGCCTGAAGGTCCATCCTTATGATTTACTCTAAATTGTTTTAGAATCATAGACTTCTAGAGCTGGAAGGGAGGTTAAAGATCATGAAGTTCAATCCCCTCATTTTACAGATAAAATTACAGAGGCCCTGAGGAGAATAAGTCATCTTCCAAAGGTCACTTAGTAGACGTGGGATGGGAATGGGGTCGAGGTGGGTGTGCACTGGCTCCCCCCAGGCCTGCGATGGTTCTCTCTGCACCACACTGCTCTGTGGGAGTCACACATGGTCACGCCATCTCCTCACTTCCCTTCCTTTGTGTCACGTGACCACTTCATACCTTGCATGGGTTGAATTGTACTCTCTTCCTCAATACAAAGTCAGTCCCGGCTTCCAATCAGACCTGTGGAGTCCTTGGGGTTCTGAGGTAGAGAATGCTTGGTCAGATTCTTCAGCTCTCGGGTCTCAGCTTCACATCAGTGACACGGAGGTAGCTACATCAACATAAGTATTGCCAAGTAGGAACAAATCTGGACTTGGGTGAGGAGAGACGTTATGGAGGAAAAGACTCTTGCCACAGGGAATGCTGAGACCATAAGGACTGTAGGCAGATCAGAGGTTAGACAGAGAAGGGATTTTCTTTGATAGGAATGAATGAACAAAGGCTAGGGAGTACTGGTGTGGGGCATCAGAGGATTGAGTGGTGTGATCGGACAGTTTATCGAGGAGTGTTTGTCTTCATGGTCAGCTGATTTTTAGGAGGGGTCCTTTAGGATGCTTGCGCAAGCTGAAAGTGGGTCAAAATTTGGGTCCTGTGGGGCTGGGCAAAGCCTGGAGGTTTGGACAAGGCACATTAGCAAGTATTTTGTCCAGATTGTTCTAGGGGGAAAAAAAACAGTTCAGGACATAGAATGGGAATTTGGAGGGATCTGTGTCTAACTTTGTTATAGGTAGGCAAGGAAGCCGTCTGTGAGAGTCTTATCTAAGTCACGTGGTGAAAGGTATTTCTTTACAGTTAGCTGTTTTTTGGAACCCAAAGCAGAGAGGGGGCTTCTTGACCCTAGTTCTTTTCCAGGAGAACAGGGCTCAGGTCAAGTTCAGCTCTGTCAGTCCTTAGCGATTCTGTATCTCCTTTCAGTAAAGCTTTCTCATATCATATGACTGACTTTCTGACTTCCTCCCTCCTTTCTGAGAGGGGAAAGTGGTAGTTGGTCCTGCATCATATCTGAGAAAATAATTTTACTAATCAGCACTCGACAGATCCTTCTTTACCTTCTTAAAATGGAGTTCAATACCCACTTATTTCATGGAGTCTACAATGAGAGGATAAAGAGGCATCACTACTTTTTTTTTTCTTTCCTCTTTTTGTAAGCACCAAATGATGCTTAGAACTGAATGGAGTAGGTAGGCTCTTGAGGGAGTGAACTTTTGGCTCTACATAGTACAGCATGAACCTTGCATTGACTTAGAAACAGCCAGCTCACAAATAGTAATTTGTAAGATCACGTGAACTCTCTTGCAAGTGCTAGGCATGAAACCCCATTGAATGTGAGGCTGCACAGTCCTTAGCAGCCAATTCCAGGGATTAGAAGGTAGATGGATAGCAGTAGTGATTCTAGTTCCCTAAAAGGGGAGGCTTAAAGTTTTCCATGGCTTCTAAAAGAGCTCCCGGAGATTTACCATAGAGAACATGGCAGCTGGGTGAAATACTTGACCGTTTTGCTATGATGCTAAAATCTAAAAAGAGACAAAGTGACTGCTGGAGGTCAGGATATAAGACAGTTTGTTCCATCTTTGATCAAATCAGCCTTTGCAGTTACTAAACCGCAAGGTCGATAGGGAGTGTGCAAACTTTGTGACTCAATTGAGGTGGGCAGCGAAGTTCAGCAGTTGCTGACTTTCTGCTCCAATATTCATTATGGCAGGTGTTTTTTTTTTTTTTTTTTTTTACCTTTTGCATAGTCCTACTGAGATTTCATTTTAAAATATTAAATCACTGCAGCCAAGGATAACCCAGAGATACAAATAATGAAAGTCAAACTTGTTCTGACGCTGCATCTTTTGTCTGGGGATCTCATATTACGTTTCTACGTTCCTGCATAGTACAGAAGCACACGCTGAGCCTTTGGCAGCACCTGCCTCACCTGAAAGGTAAATAGGGCACTGCCTATTACACGCCTGGTTTGAAGGCACCACTGGCTGCCTGCAATTCTACCCGTGGTGGATTTATTCTTTTGAGGAAGTCTTGTTCTAACATGCAGAATAGCCTGGGGGAAGGAAAGAGGCGAGGGAAATTAAGTTGCTAGTCTAATTGCAGTTCAGGTTTTTGGAGCTGACTTGGCTTCTGGGCAGGGTGGGGGACATGATCCAGGCTAGCTGAGTAGGACTGAATGGATCAGGTTGGCTTGCCTGGGAAATACTGTAGGACAATCAGGTGACAATTTACTTCGTTTCCTTCTGCTCTTTCTTTCCAACCCTCTTTGCAGATTGACCTCTGCCCCGCCGTGGAAGGGAAGTCTCTAACTACATGAAGCTAATCCCTTTACCTCCACTCTCAAGCCTTTAGCCTCATCTGAGATCTTTCTCCCTCATTCGTTATCCTGCTTTCCTACACGGCCAGTCTCCCCCTCCACTGATTCCTTCTCTTCGGCTTACAAATGAACACAGATGTTTCTGTTCTTCAAATTAAAAAAAAAAAAAAATCTGATTTCAACTTCTTGTATCCCAATTACTGTCCTACTTACCCTCATAGACAAGCTTCTTAAAAATGTGTCTAGGAATGAAATTCTTTATGTTGCCAACTGTCAAAAACATGACAGACCAATACTCAAGTGAGAATTTATTTTTTTTTCACATACCACAAAGTTTGGAGTTAGACTTTTGTTGGCAGTGGTCACTTATGTCATTAAGGTTCATTTTACTATTTTGTCATTCTCAACATGATGGCTTTTCATCTATAGGTTTGTTACTTCATGGCACCAATAGAGCTGCTGAAGCATCAAGCATCACAGTGAACTCAAAGCAAAAATATGGCCAGTGCTCTTCACCCTCTATACCCCATCTTTCCCCTTCTCTCCCAACTGCCATGATTATCTGGAAGAAAAGTACCTTTCCCAGAAGACCCACAGCAGATTTCTCTTCAGAACTCGTTTCTCAGAAGTGGTGATCCGTATTTGCCAAGGAGTTCAGAGAGTGGGTATATGGCACTGTAGCTCATTGTGTGGAGAGAGGCAGAGAACAGAGAGCCAAACAGTGTCTACCACAGCATCTCTACTTCCTCAACCCTGAGTCTTTTCTCACCCACTGACATATGTCGTCAGCCCCCACCACTCTGTGACCTGGTCAGATCATCAGTGTTTTCTGAGAGTAAGTCCAGTGGACACTCTTTAGCTTGAGTTAACTTCACTGTGGTGTTTCCACTGTTGGTCACCCCGGTTTAGCTCTCTCATGCTTTTCCTCCTCATTTTCTGGTTGTTTCTTCGCTGTGTTTCTTGGGTTTCTCTTCCTCTACTTATCAGTTAAGGGTTGGTTTCCTAGGGTTTTGTATTCTGGCCTCTTTTCTTTCTGTCCAGTCTACCCAGATCTCCCACATATCTCTAAGGCTTGTACCTGCACATTAATGATGCTTAAAACTCAATTTTGAACTCAGGTTTCTCTCTTGTAGTCCACATCTACACACACCATCCCTTACCTTTATCTACATGTTTAAGCTCAACATTCCCCAAACAAATTTATTCCATGATGAAGACAGAATGAAGGAGGCTCAGAAGAAAATGCTTTATTTAATCATACAAATCCAAAACATTCCTCACATGGATCTTTTTAATTGCATTTTTGTAAAAAAAGAAATAAGTTTCACAAGGATCTTGTGTTTATAGAACATTAGGAGAGAAAGAGAATTAGGGCATAATTCAGACAATTGAATGCATACTTTCTGAGCTACAGTCCTGAAACTCTTACATAATTCTCTCCAGTGTGTGGGATTTTCAAGTGTACTGAGGACATGGTGGAGGAAAGATAATGTACCATTTCCAGTTACTGCCAAGTTTGGAGTTGGTATTAATTTAACTATAGAGAAGCTACAAATGAACTGTAGAGAAGAGTCCATCAGTCCCGGGTAAATTGCTAGGTCAATCAACACGTGTGGAGTGTTTAGTGCCTCGAGAAAAGTTTCAGTTCATGAGAATTTCTCTGGAAGCCTGTGAAATGATGTGGGCTTTCAGAATATGCAACACAGTCTCGCCAAAGGTGTTCTACCTTGTCTTCTTTTAAGAGGAAAAGCCGTGAGAAGAAATACGGTGTGTGGTGAAAAACACAATGATTTAAATGGTAGTGACAGAAGTGGGAGGCATAATTCAGGCTGGGAAAGTTTTCCAAGTTGATAGTTCACTTTAACACCTTTCCCAGAATTCCAGATGATCTGTGAAATATTTTTGGTAATTATTTAGAGGGATGTGAATATTGTTGGTTATTTTTGAACACAGAAGAGAAGCAAATGATAATAGGCTGTTTTGAATATTATCTGACATGGCAAAAAGCTAGTTGCTGAAAATAATCCCTGCCCTTGTGCTTTCCAGTAAATAACTTGTAGAAGAGCAACCCGAACCCAATTTCCATTTATTTTATAAGTGATGGCTTAATAAGAGCGAAATTCCAGCTTCACAATCGCCTATGCTGTTCTCTATAGTCTTATCCAGATGCTGATTGCAAACATCCTTCAGATGTGGGGAATCTTTTTTCTCCATTTTTTTTTTTTTTTGAAGACATATAATTAAGGGAGCAAATTTTCAAAGACTAAACTCAATAAAATGAAGCAAAACCAAAAGATAGTATTTTGTTTCCTTCCCCATTCTTATTCATATAAAAAAAAATTGTCCTGAAATAAGGAACGATGATGACAGCTACCTCAAAGTCTGTGTTGTGTGGAAGGTTCCGGGCTTCCTCTGTTGCTCCCGCCTAGGGAGTTGTTTCTCTCTTTATATTCTTTTCTAATTTCTGCTGGCATTCATGATGTCTCTTTCTTTCTGCCCCCAGGCCTCTGTCTGCTCCCTGAGGCTTTTCTTTGTGCTTTTTCAAGTCTCTATTATCTCTCAGGCTCCTTTTCCCCACATCCAATGTGGGGAGCCATGATAGCCACTCAGATGTTTCAAAGTTTGTGAAATTCATCTTCGCTGGGGAAGGAGGCCCTTATCCATTTTACCCTCCTGGTTTCATATCTGGAAAAGAGGAAGGCACAGAAGAGGGAAAAGCAGAATCCCCAGTCACAAGAGCCATCGCGTACTGCAGTCTTGCTGTGTCAGGTACTATTCTGAGGGTTTTGTGTGTGATCCCTCTTGTCACACACAGAGCAGTCCTAGGTGGTATGCCCAGAGTACCTCCCTGTTTTACAGAGAGGAGGCTGAGAACCAGCAACATAGGTAACTTGGCCAAGTTTAGGATGTCTTAAGAGTTACAACTCCGACCAGGGGAAATGTGGTTTCAGAGTCTGTTCTCCAGACGACGAGTTTACAGAATTAATATTTAATGTGTACTAGCCTTCTGAGCCAAAGTCTGTCCTCCTCCTTGTGCTTTCTGGGGTAATGATCTTAAGCATTGACTGTTCACCACACATAAGAAGAGATCACCAGACTGGAACCCTCTGTGGTCTGACATCATGTTGACACAATGCGAAGGAACACATGTGCATCTGGAAGTAATACAGACTTGTACTACATACTGTAGTCTGATTGGCTTTGTTGGACATAAATACTATGAGGACAATTTGTACTTGGAACCAGATTCCCTGTTTTTAGTCTCTTGGCCTGACTATGCTGGATAGGCTGTGTGCTTTTATCTGGCCATGGTGATTTAGGGAATGAGAAAGACCCACCCATGGTACCCATGTGTCTTCAGACATTTTCACAAGTTCTGAGTGGAAGCAAACCAAGAGCCCTCCCCTTCCCCAACCACCAGGGCCTCTTGCCATCTTGTGTCATCACAAAAATATGTTCACTGCTCTACTATTTCTGAAACCATAGGCCATGATGAATGGGATATTTTACCTTCAACCTAAACACAGAATATTTGCACTGCTTTAGTAAGAGTACCGCTGAACAGAATAATGTATTTTATATTTTACTTTAGAATTGGATGTATGGGGTTTCTTTTACCAATTTATTATCATTTTTTGCTACGTAAGAGTTCTCAGTAAAATAAAACTGTGTTTTCAAAGAAACAAAAGCAATTTATTAGGACTGATAGATAGAAATCACCCTAAGTGTCCCATTTTGCATTCCCCACATGGATTTCCTAAGAAATATTGGTGAGGGACTTGGGACTTGGTGGTGGTAGTTGTGTCTGTAGGGCCTTGGTTTTCTGCCCCACTGCCCTCTAGCCTTGTCAATCACTTTTTCAACTGCCCCTGGGGCAAGATGATGCAGCACATATTAGCTGGTTCTTATCTCTGATCTTTGTGTCATAATTACTCCAGAACAAATTAAGGAATATCTGAGAGTTCAGGCCTTCTCTGACGTTTATAGCTTCAGCACAAGAAAATCTAAAAAAAAAAAATTGGTGAATTTGATCTGAACCTAAGGGAAGGAGAAAAGCTTGTCTTTCTAATTAAATTGCTGAGTTGGGTTCCAAGCAATACACACCTAAAAAAAGGTTTAAAACAACAGAAAATTAATATTTGCTTTGGTCTTGCTAGTTCCCCCCCCATTATTTCATATTTTTTAATTTTTTGAGAGTTTTTTTTTAAAGATTTTATTTATTTATTGGACAGACAGATCACAAGCAGGCAGAGAGGCAGGCAGAGAGAGAGAGAAGGAAGCAGGTTCCCCGCTGAGCAGAGAGCCCAGTGTGAAGTGGGGCTTAATCCCAGGACCCTGAGATCATGACCTGAGCTGATGGCAGAGGCTTTAACCCACTGAGCCACCCCGGTGCCCCAAATTTTTGAGAGTTTAAAGCAGAGTTTCTCGTTTAGATAATACATCATGTTAGGAGCAATAACGAATTTTCCAGCAATCAGAAAAGTCTCATCTATTGACTTAGTGCAAAATTATACCTAGTTGTGTAACAATCTTTCTTCATTGCTCTATATAACTGAACATGAGTAAGTTATATTCTGTGTATATAGCCACAGGAGAGATCGCAAATTAAGATGAGGAAACAGGCCACCTATGATGGGTTTCTAAAAGGCTGAAATTAATTTCACAGATAGTTCATCTGAAAGCCAGTAGTATTTAGAATATTTCTTTATGGAAAAAATATGAATATATTTCAGAAAATATCCTAAAAAAGTTTCTAAAAGAAACTCCAGTTACCCTTGGATAAAAAGGACTCTTTCTATAATTTTCCTAACATTTTCCTCTCTCAGGTCACTTTTGGGCATCCTGTGAATCAAGATGCTGAGATATACAGTTTCACTTATTCTTGACACCCTGACTGCAACTGAATATTTCAAGTTGAGATGATGATAAAGACCTCTGTAAAACAGGTTTACAACTGGATACATATCAAGACTCTCTAGTTACCCAGAAAGAAAAGGCAATATGATTCTATCACAGCCTACTTAAAATGGGAGCTACTTTTATATTTCCCAATGTGTATTATTTTAAATATATAAATTACAATTGCAGTGGTCATTTAAGGACTACATTTGCCAATCTGATGCCCCACTGAGAATATTTTGAAATTAATAGATTTGCTTTGTTGTTAGCTACTATTGATCTAGAATTTATTTACTTTTCATATACATATTGCAAAATGTTTCAAACACACAGGAGTAGAGAGTATGGTATGAAGAACACGTATGCCCCTGTTAGGTCCCCATTTTTCCAGTGGAATTGAATCTTATATTTGTCTGCCTTGTCGTACACCTATTTGGAGATCCAGAAATTCTTTGAAATCTTATTTCCCATTAAACAAGCATCCCCACCCCCACCCCCACCTTTTCTTTTTGGCACAACTCTTTTTTTTTGTCTCATGCCTGCTTAGAGTTCACATGTACAATGGGAACAGTCATGAGGTCTGATGCATGCCTGGGCAGCAGCTGCAAAAACGAGGGCCCCAGACGTGTGTACAAGCTCCTATCCAGAGGTACCTAGGACTTGGAATGAGGCAGAGGTAGAACTCAAAGATGGCACCTGCAAGCTTCTGTCTTTGAAGAGTATTTCAATAAATCCGTAGATTTGTGCTAACTTAGATGCCTGCCCTTCAGGTAAGGTTTTAAAATAAATAAATAAATAAATAAATAAGTATCTTTTATAGAAAGACTGGATGTTTTTCTGTTGGCTGCCTCTGCACTGTGCCCAACTAGATCCCCTGGGGGTAGCCAGGTGAATCTATGCCTGGGCCCTTTAAGAACCCTTTCTCAGTTTGCTATATCCTTGTGGGTCTTGTTTCCTTTCAAAACTAAATGTTCAAAACCTCATCTCTCAGGTACAGGTCTTAAAATGTCTTAAAAGGCAGGACTAATAGATTGATCTTTATGGTTTTGACTTCCTTCCTGATTGTGGGTCATCACACTAGGGGTGATGGGGTTTATGGCAAGACTGTGTCTCAGCCTCTCAAACCCATTTGGATGTGGGCTCATCCACCCGAAGTGTAGGAGTCACTCAGCTAGTTTTTGGGTTTCTTTCAGAGGAGAGTGTTCCATATGTAGCTGTAGATTCAGTGCATCCGTAGGAGGAGGTGAGCTCAGGATCCTCCCACGTCGCCATCTTGAACTGGAACTCTCGAGTTTTCTTTTGCATCCAGTTATCACGAAAGGTTGCTTGTCACAGTAGAAGATGCCTTTCCAGACGTCCGTTTTCTCTTTCTGCTCATAGGCATTCTGCTTTTCTCTTTTTGCTGATTTGACTCTGAGATTTACCCAGTGGCTGTATTTGGCTTTGAATAGCCCTTGACATAGCCCTATGAACATAGATTCCCTCCACTCTGGGACTAGACCAGCTTTTGGACATCAATAATGTAAACAATGACTCTCTTAAGAGACTTTGCCCATTTTCATAATGTTGCCTGTAGGCACAAAAAGGAGAGACAAATAACAATGTATATAGAACTCATCCATAATCAGGAAAGAACATGTCTCAGGTCTTTCTCTTATAGGCATGGCAGAATGTGGCTCTGTTCTCTTGACCACATTAAACATTCCCACAAGAAAGATAGTATTTGTTTCTCTTCCCCCTTTATTCACCTTTCCCCACCTTACCCTCTTTCCAAGTGTGGTGAGGGTCTTTCAATAATAATTGTTTAGGGAGTATACTAGGAGTGGCAAATAGTAGTAGCAAGAGGAAACTATCCACTGGCAAACTGCATTTATTATTTAAAAAAAAAAAAAAGGTGAGGCTACAGGACTAACAGGACTAATAGATTACCTGGCTTGAATTCAAGGTCCAGCAGCATAAAATAAAAGCCGAGTGTTTAAAAACTGAGTGTTGAGCTCATGGTAGAGCAGCAGGCTGAAGCTGGGACCCTGGTAGGGGTAGGGTGGAGGAAAGAAAGAAGGGTCTTAGTTCAGGATGCTGTAGCAGAATAGCAAAGACTGGGTGGTATATAAAAATAAACATTTATTTTTCATAGTACCATAGGCTGGAAGTCAGAGGTCAAGGTGCCGGTATGATTGAGTGCTGGTGAAAGCTTTCCTGGGTTGCTCATTTTATCTCTCTAGTGTCTTTTCATATAAGGGCACTATGTCCACCCTCATGACCTACTCACCTCCCAGAGACCCCACCTCCTAATACCATCACACTGGGGTTAGGATTTCAGCATGTGAATTTTGGGAGACCCAGACATTCAGTTCATAATAAGAAGAGAAATCAAAGAGGAGGTTGGACACCTAGTGGGAAGGACCCTGTAATGCTGGAAAGGTGATGTGAAGAGATATTTTCACCCTCCTCTGGATTCAAGTGCATTCCTCATCCTATAATGATATAAGTTGATACACTTTCCTTTTTTTTTTTTTTTTGTAGAAGTAACTAACTATAGTGACAAAATACTAGATTGTATCTGGCAATGCTTGGATCTGGAATGAAATGCCATCCTTCCTCATCTTGCATTCTCCTTCAGATACTGTTATTCTTATGCTGATTCTGAGTTGCTGCTCTCTGCAGCTGATAGTTTTGTCTCTATTTTTGAGATCTGGAAGGAATAGACAAGTCACCCAAGACTCATCTTTGCAGAATGTTATTAAACTTTTCTCAAAAATATAATAAACTCTCATTGTTGAGAATATAAACAAAAAGAACATAGATGATATAAAAATCATTCTAACATTCAAAGCAATTCCTGCATTAATAAATGCTAAAATCTCAAAACTCAATGACTTGATAGAGTCATCATTTAATAATGCTTCTGGGCCTATAGGTCAGTACTTCTGGTCTGGATGGGCTTTGGGCTCATTTTTGCAACAGTCATTAGCAGATGGGCATCTGACGTCTGTTGGGGCTTCCTGGAGTCTGGCTGATCTAGGATGGCTTCAGTTTGGATCATTTGTCTCTGTTCCACATAATCTCTTGTACCCCAGTAAGCTAACCCAGCTTTATTGTTTTCCTGGCAAAAGTGAAATTCCAAGGGGGAAAGTAGAAATGTTCTAGGACCCATGAGGCTTAGGCTATAACTGGCACAATGTCATTTCTGCTGAATTCTGTCAGTCAAAGCACATATCAAAGTGTAGGAAAATCAACTCGACTTCTTGGTGGTAGAAGCTCCAAAAAAACATTGCAAAGATAAAGGTGGAAAACTGAAGTTCTTTTATGATCAGTTTGCTACAAGTCTTTTAAATTTATGTATGTAGATACGGATATTTATATGTAGCTATAGATACCCTTTTATGAATGTAAACCTAGGGGCACCTGGGTGGCACAGTAGGTTAAAGCCTCTGCCTTTGGCTCAGGTCATGATCTCAGGGTCCTGGGATCGAGCCCCACATCGGGCTCTCTGCTCAGTGGGGAGAATGCTTCCTTCTGTCTCTCTCTCCCTGACTCTCTGCCTACTTGTGATCTCTGTCAAATAAATAAATAAAAATCTTAAAAAAAATAATAAATAAAATGTAAATCTAATAAGAAAGTTATAAACATTTCATATAAGAAATATATGTATATGCATTTATGTTTTTATATATAGCAATCATAGAAATTATATAAATGTATAGTTGTATATGTAATATATATTACATATAATTATTATAATTGCTATAAATAACATTTATATAATTTATAGAGTAGGATTAAATTTTATAAATTGTATAATTTATAATTTTATAACTTTATAATTTTATAATATTATAATTTATAAAGTAGGATTATAGAACTTAACATTCTGAATTTCACTACCAGAATTATCTCTTATTTTATTAAATGATAGAAAATATTATTCTAGTGAGGCAAAATATATAACTATGCAGATAAATTATATTTTTAATGTTTTAAATCATATATGAGCCACTTTGATTTATCTAATTCAGTTTTTTAAAATGTTCACTCTATTTTAGTTCTACATTATAGTAAAAAAGCAGTGAGTAGTAAATTCTTTTCAAAATAGAGATAAATAATTTAGCAACAGTGATAGAACACTTAAATGCAATGATGAAAAATAATTTTGGAAAAAATACGAAATATTAAATAAAGAACTAATAAGTTATCTTAATAATAAAATTGATGTCATGCCAATTCCGAGAAAGAGTGAGGAACTAAGTGGAAATGTGCTTGTCTCCTTGTCTTAAATTAGAAAGGGCTATACTCGGTGTTTTTGACATATACTCTCTCGTTGCAGTCTTACTTTATAATATATAACCTAGAGAAACTTTCACATATAATGCCATACAGATATATAAAAGTGACATTATTTATAATAATGACATTATTTATAATAATAAATTGTGACATTATTTATAATAGTGACAGTGACATTATTTATAATAATAATAAAGCTGGAAACATTCAAAATGCCCATCAACAAGAGGATAAAAAATATGTTGTGCTATAGAATGGAATACTCTGTAGCAGCAAAAACTGATGAATTCCACCTATGGTTCAGAGCAAGCCTCTTAAGCCGCACTGTGTGGATGTGGGTTCACACACGGCTGCAGCTCTTACAACCTGTGTGACCATGAGCAAGATACTTAACCCCTCTGTACTACATTTTCCTCATGTCAAAAGTGGGACTCATAATAATATCTCCCTCATTGTGTCTTGTAAGCAACGATTGTAAATACATGTGAAATTGTTTATAATGGCACTTCACACCCAGCTCTCAAATGCTACCTATCATTCGACGAAGGTTATCTGGGTTTTGTTTTTGTTTTTGTTTTTGTTTTTTTGGATGTAGAAGAAACATATTTTCTTTGTAAATCAGACAATTTTTGATTTACAAATTTCTTTGTAAATCAGAAAAATGCGTCATTTTTACTCATCTTATCATTGGGTACAGTTGTTACCACCTTGGACCTTTGGAGGACTCTTTCTTCTTCCTGGGATGTCCTTCCCTATTTCCACTCAGTTGTTCATATATTTTCTCAAACTTCTCCTTCTCAGTGAAGCCTACACTGACTGTGCTATTTAGAATTTGCAAGTTCTGCTTTCCCCTACTCGGCCTTAATAGTCAAGCTCTATACCCATCTTTCAACATGCTGTGCAGTATTTCAGCTTTTAATTAATCTTCAGGTATACTACCTGTGCCTCCTCACTGGAATGCAAGTTCATCATGGGGTAGGATTTTTGTTTCTTTGGCTTCAGTTAGAATACTTAGAGCAGTGCGTGGCACGTAGTAAGTAGGCAAAAAGTTTGTTGAATGAATGAAAGAATGAATATGTTTGAATCATCACCTAATAACAAACTGGCTTATATTCTTAGGAAAGTCACTTAAACCTTTTGAACCTCAGTTTCCTTACCTACATTTTGAGGATAATACTGCCTGACTTTGAAGTTTTTTGATAAGGATCCAAGGTGACATCCTTGAAAGTACTCAGCACAGTTCTGACACACATATTGGGAGAGAAAATGCTTGTTGTTCTTCTCTTCCTTTCCTTTCTCCTCTTTTTTCTTCATTATTATCATCTTCAGTTTCCGTTAAAATTATTGAATTTCTGGGGCTCCTGGGTGGCTCAGTTGGTTAAGTGACTGACTTGTGGTGTCAGCTCAGGTCAGGATCTCATGGGTCATGGGATCTAGCCCCAAGTAGGGCCCCATGCGGAGCAGGGAGTCCGCTTGGGATTCTCTCTCTTTCTCTCCCTCTGCCCCTCCCTCTACTCAAGCACTCTCTTTCTCTCCCTCTCTCAAGTAAATAAATAAATCTTTAAAAATTATTGAATTGCTTACTAAATCTTTTATGATTTTTTGAAAAATACAAGTTATAAAGCGATTGAAATCTCAAGAATGGCATGGATTTTGTGTTCTAGACAGTCAGAGGAAGGGCATGTTGTGGGCAGGGCTGAAGACAGGGAAGGTCCTGTGAGGAAGATGGAAGACTGAGGGTAGAACATAAATAAGTTTATAGGGCCCAAATTCAGGCTTCAAACTTGTCAGTCCTTAGCTTCTCTCAATTCAGTTATACATACAAAAATTGAGGCTAATAATACCTTTCTCAAGTTTGAATTGAGGATTAAATGAGGTATTTTTTTGTGAAAGCATCTGGTGCTTGCTGTCAAGCATCTGGTGCTTGAAGAAAATTGGTTGGGTCTGAGGGAACATTTGATCCTTACCGAGGTGAGGAGAGTTTCAACATCTAGAGATGGTGGAAACAGAGAAGGACATTATAGATGCAATGAGGCCTGCACAAATGGAGAAACATTTTGGGATCATCAGTTTAGACTTTAGGAGAATCTTTAAGAATTCATAAGGAAAAAAAAACACCGCAACTCTATTGATTTTAGCCGGAATATGAGATTTCTTCACTGCCGTGTGAATGTTTGAAATCACCCAGTGGTCAGTGGCAAACCTTAAAAGCATTTTGATCACAGAGTTAATAAGATAGGAACCATGCTTTAGTGAGATTGATTAGTATGACAGCAAGTGTGTAGGTTTCACTGGAAGAGAAGAGACTCCAGTCAGTGAGACCAATCCCTACTGGGTGCCTGGCACTTAACCAATATTTGCTGAATTAATTAAATATTAAAGAATGTATTTGCATTTTGTTAGGTTCACTCTTCACCATTCTAATTAGTATCTAGAGACATTATGCACATGATAATGCTTTGCTTACTCTTTCCATCTCTGATGCATGTAATGGGAATGAAGAAAATGGACATTTCCAGTGACTCTCAGGATTGACATACTGTCTCCTCTTTGCCTCATTTAAAATGCAGAGATTGAAAGTCAAATTTAAAGGATAGAGAAGATTGCATTAAGTCGTTAAATAAAACATCCCTTGAGGCCAAAGGTATGATGGGTTGTAAATAGCCATTTGTCAGCAATGTGGGATTAACCACCTTAAACCTTTTCCTTTTTTTCCCCCTAACAAAATGATGGCTCTTGCAAAACTGAGCAGGCTTCTTGTTTGAAGTGATCTTTTGTTGACACTTGTATGCCCTAGTGGAACTGGCATCCCAATTTGTGAGTGGGCACTCAGCCAACTTGCAAATGGGCATGAGCACAGGCAGCCAGTCTTTGTGGCTGACGTGCATTGATTATGCAGGATGTCAGGCTAGTAAAGTTGAAATGGCCGTCTGTCCTCAGCTTCTGTGCTGGCCACTGAAGGGACGGGCTGTCATGAGTCCAGCTTTCAGCTCAATTAATTCCAAAAAATAAGAATTAGCTTCTGCAATGAATTGCAGCAAATTAATATGCCTAGGAAACCAGAGTAGGTATTCCTCCAAAAGAAAAAAAAAAGCAGGATCTTTCTCTTTATGGCTTTATCTGTATAAAATGAAAGACAGACTTGATAATAATAATAAAAAAAAATCACCCACCACTCTGGTTTTGTTTGTTAATTTCTCTCCCCCTAGAATGGGTATGGTTGGTTCTAAGAAATGGATGAATTTTGCTTACGTTTGCCAAGAAAACAGTGAAGTCTAAGACACTATTTCTAAGTCCTCTAATTTTTTTAAAGACATTATTAGGAAAAGAAATCATTTAAAAGCATAGATCAAAATCCATGTTGTCAGGGCATTAAGTCAAGTGTCCAAGTGTTCCAGCACTGGCGTTTCCCAGAGTGACTCTCAGAATTTTGAGTCTCTTTGGGTTCTTTCTATAGATGGATCCTATTTATCCATTCCAGAATGAGTGACAGTGGTCTTTGGGGTTTTGATGTACTGAACTCACTCCATCAGACTAAACTGCTGAAGGACAGAGCTGCTCCCTTTTTCACAAACATGTCCCTATTCCCTAGCATTAAGCCCAGCATATACCAAGTGCACATAAAAAAAAATGTTTGAATCAATGAATGAAACTTATTACATAGAAACTGTTTGGAGGGGTTCAGGGGATATAGCAGGATGGGAGGGGAAGAGAAATGGAATTCACTGAACTCTTGTAATGCACTAAGTCACTGCCAAACTGCATACATACATGGGTATTCCTTGCCTATCTTAAATTAATAGCTTAGATATCGCTGTCTTCAGCAAGCCTTCCTAATCACTCAGGTCTGGGTTATCTGTCCCTCCCATAAATTCTCACCTCTCTCTCTCTCTCTCTCTCTCTCTCTCGCAGTGCACTGTACTTGCTCACGGATGGGCTGTGCTCCTCACTGGACTGTAAAACCCATGAGGGTAGGCATAGTGTCTTTCTTGTCATCATTGTAGCACTCGGGTCTGTGATGTTGCCCATTTCTTCAGTCTCTTCAGTGGGCTGTTTGATCGCATCTTTTTTTTTTTTTTTTTTTTTTTTTTAATTTGACAGAGAGAAATCACAAGTAGACGGAGAGGCAGACAGAGAGAGAGGAGGGAAGCAGGCTCCCTGCTGAGCAGAGAGCCCGATGCGGGACTCGATCCCAGGACCCTGAGATCATGACCTGAGCCGAAGGCAGCGGCTTAACCCACTGAGCCACCCAGGCGCCCCTTGATCTCATCTTTAACCAGGTTTCCACATGGGAAGCATTAAAATTCAGGCCAGAAAAGCTAGGTTCAGGAAGGTTAAATGACTTACCAAAGTCAAGATGCATATAAATGGCAGAGCCTGTATTGCATCCAGACTAGCCACAAAGTCTATTTTTTATTTCTGTGCAACACTGCTGTGCTACTTTATGACACTAACGACTGGGTGCCTAGAGCCTGTGAAAAGTTCATGTGGTGAGCAAAATGTTACTAGAGATACGTTCAGGGAAGCCCAGGGATCGACCACCTGAGATATAGAAGTTTCCAGTCTTATGTTGACCATTTCTAATGTAGTTATGTTGATCCTGTCCCTTGCAACCGCATCCCCAATGCTCTGTGTTTGTTTTCAATATTTCATTTATAAAAGTAAACTCAGTGCCTGGACA
Source organism: Neogale vison (assembly GCF_020171115.1). NCBI lineage: Eukaryota > Metazoa > Chordata > Mammalia > Carnivora > Mustelidae > Neogale > Neogale vison. The sequence goes on from NC_058103.1 coordinate 70,723,325, forward strand.
GCTGGGTATATAGGCAAACAATAAGATATCATACATTTCAATTTCAACATGAGCCAGAGGGACTCTCTATCAAATCAGGCAAAAGCCTGACTGGAAAGAAGGGATAAAATTTTATCAAGAGAATGTATTAAAAACAGATGGAATTGGGAAATAGGTACAAGTACAAATCATACATACAGTACCTCTGCTTCCCCTAACTGTATTGTGGGAGCACAGACTACAGATTCCTAAAGCCAATCTAAGGACAAAATAAAAGAAAAGTGGACAAACATCCTCCGGGTAACTTTAAGTTAGTCAGTTAGGTCTTTTCAAGTGTTCTCTGTTGCATAGTCAGGGTCTGGGGAGATAGCAACAAAAGTTTCAGAATTTGTTTATTAGCCTAATAGGAAAAGAAGATAGAGAAATGGCAAGGGAGAAATGGAACACCCTCAGGCTATTGTTACTCAGAGCTATGTCTTTAGTAAGGTGGAAGAAAAAGCAAGGGGAAGTTTAAATTTATGTCTCCTACATATAAGCCTGGATATTTTTCGAAAAGCTTTCAAAGATGCTTGAAACTTCTCCATGTTTTATCATCTTGGAATAAATAGGGCTTAGAACAAATTCTGTATTTGCAATATGTGTATTTTTGATAATGCAGAGGACAAGGGATACAGATTGATGAAAAATCTTTTCTTTCTTTCATATAGAGAATTTCTTTTACGTCTACCTCCAAGAATATTATGGTAGGGAAGAGATTTTAAAGATTCTTTTGCCCAACCCTTTATTTTAAAGATCGGAGGCTTAAATATTTGACAATATTAAACAACTCTTTCCACCATGCTGCTCTTTCCTTGACCTTCAGACACCGTTCCAGATTTAACACAATGAGCAAAGGCTGCGGTGTTGGTTTAACGGCAGGGATGCCACCTCTTATCCAACGGGGAGTCCTCCCCAGAGGGCCAAATCCATCAGAGATTGGCCAGTTTCCAGCCTCCCATGGTCTGTGTCCTCACTCACAGGCTTTCTTGCCCTCATAAGCCACATTGGGATGGCATTATTAGGCCAGTACTTACAGTTTTCGACTCCCCAACTTAAGCTATGAAATATCGATTTCTCTATCTCCAACAATTATCAGGGCACAGTAGGAATAGACACATATAGGCACAATAGGAAAACAGAAAAATATGATAATGCATAATTTTTATTATATTCCCAGGGAAGGCAGAAGGGAAACTGGGTGAGAGGTATATGGGAACTCTCCATACCCTCTTTTCCATTTTTGGTACGTCTAACACCATTCTAAAAAAATACCGCACATTAAACAAACAAACAAACAAAGGCCACAGCCTGCAGATTTTTTGCTTCCTTGCCTGGTCCCTTAAGTGTTTTATTCTAGGTCCAAAGCTGCTTAGCTAACTGAAATACCAACTTGATACCCACAGGTAGAAAAACCTGTTAGTTTACTTATAGACTAAATAGAAACCTCAATCCCTTAGTGCTTAGAGCTACCTTTAGGTAATATTCTGCAGAAAAGAAAAGGAAAAAAACTAACAACAAAAAATGGTTGGGTCTTGTTTGAGTAGCATGGCCCCTGAATATTTCTACCTTAAATCTTGTAGGAAGCATAGATTCCCTGAGGCCAGCATTTATAGTGATTCTTGTACTCTCTGCAGTTTCCAAGTAAGATGGATTTTAAGTGCAATTATGAAAAAGAAAAATTATATTTATACAGAGATCATACTTTGTTGTTATTATTATGATTATGACCAAAAAAAAAAAAAACCCCGAATGAAATTAGTTTGCATCTTAACAACCATAACAAAAAAAGCAACAAAGAACGAGAAGTATGATTTAGAAGGAGAGGGACGAAAAATCATTGTTATTTTATGTTCGGAAAATGAATATATCAGTGCTTAACATCATGGAGCAGGAGAAAGCAGCTTCAGCTCTTTCTCTGGAGGAAAGCGATGGACTAGTTGAGGGTAAACGGATGCAAAGTAAAGAGCCCGGCTAGCTGACACGTATCACCCCGATTGCGTTTCTGTAGATTGTGTGCAACGGAGAAGCTTCAGTTTGTTCGTATTTACCCATACATTATTCAGAAAGAGTATGAGCTCATATTCAGAAATACACTTCTAAAAGAAAGAATCTGCAATGAGAGCAAGAACCCTTAGCATATTAAATTTATAGGACGTGGAGAAGTTAATAAATCATTTTTTATTAAGGCTGGATTTCCCCCTTTTCTTTGACACAGTGATGTATGCCTGCAACTAGATATCATAAACCCAATATTTGGGTGCATGTGGATGAGAGTAAAAAATATTCGGCTATTAATAAAAATTATTTCCTAAGGCACATATTCATGTGGGGTGTTAGTGCAGTCTGAGCTCTATTCTTTTAAAAAGAGCATTAAAAAGCAAGGTCCTTGCTATTCAAGCCCCCCCCCCAACTTTGCCTCTCTCAGTTGGAAAGCTACCTCAATTCTGTACTCTATTTGGGGGTGACGAGACCTCCCGATCTTGTGACTAAATGAAAAGCTGGAAAGGTTCTTATTTACTCTTGTACGGAGTCAGCCATTTTACACACATTTGTATTCACAGAGCCGTTCTCAGTCAGACTAGGCTGCATTCCACTCGCTGCGTCTCTGGTGCCCGAATCAGGGACGGGTCTCGCAGGCAGGTCCCCGCCGGCCGGGCAGTTACCCTCACACCCCGCTCTTGCTGGCGAGGCAGCCGGGGGCGCGTCTCCCTCCCTGGCAATCCCGCTTTGTGCAGGCTCCCCCCACACCCCTTGTCGCTCCAGTGAAGATGTGAGCGGAGGAGAATACGAAATGGGGCATCTGGCTACGTTAATAAACACACCAATGGGTGTTGTGAATGGTACTCGGGAAATAGAAAACACCTGAAATCAGCTTTGGCTAATTATGTAAGGACCGGAGATGAATCGCCTTCCTCTTTTACAAAAAAAAAAAACAAAAACAAAAACCAAAAAACAAAAAAAAAAACCCAAAACAACCAAAAACCAAAAAACAACCCCCCCCCCCCCCCGTCCCAATTGTTTCCTCTATCATGTTCTTAAGAAGGGCATTCGAATTCAGTTCCATGTGTGGCAGGGGAGATTTCACCCATATAATCTAGGTTTTTTACCACATAAATACAGGTTTCCATGAGTGCCTGCGTGTATGCGTTTGCATAAAATCTCTGGGAAGACCGCTGGAAGTCCCCGGAGGGGAGGAACTGGGGATGATACACGCAGCCTCCAGAGGGAAAGCTGTTCTGAAGCATTTCCAGTGCAGAGACATACATGTTTTAAGAGATTACAGGCCATAGGGTATGTTTTTCTTAGGGACGAATATGGGGAGGAATGCCACCGCCCTGCAGCAGTGTTGTGCAGGGGTGAGTCTCTGAGAGAGGGGGTGATACGGGTGTTTAACAGAACACACTCCTGAGTGGCGCCGTCTGTCTGCTCAAACCCAGCTGTGTCACCCACCAGCCGCGCGGGGGAATGTCCCTCCCTCCCTGTGTTTCAGCTTCCTCTTCTGTGCAAGGACGATCATCACAGTCCCTAAGTCCTAGGACCGCAGAGGCGGCTCAATGACTTTCTCAGAGGAACTTGCTTAGAACTGTGTCTGGCCCACAGTAAGGTCTGTATCAACAACTGAAGGCTGTTCCTCCTTCGTGGAACGCAAGAATGGGCTGATTCACCTCAATCTCTAGCTTCCCCAGTAATGGACCTCAGGGTCACCGTTCCACCACCTCAGGAAAACAGAGCCAGCAAGTTTATCCCCGATTCTTGGGGACAGGCCCATGTGGCTGTGGGGTTCTTGCCTTCAAGGAAATTGGAATTGGATAGAAGATGGAGAGATAACACAACAAGGGTATATCCTCCCAACCCGGATGAATATTTAAATAGGAATCAGACTCTCATAGATCACCAGAAGCAAATGGCATGAGAGCTTTTAAAATGTGAGAGCCCAGGCAGAAAATTCCCTGACTGTGAATGAATATTAGTGTCCGCGTGACTTGTTTTTAGTTCTTCCTTACATAGCAATAACCCCTCTTCAATTCTGCTATAGAAAACACTGTTTCCCTTAATAGGCGTTAAACCAACACTAATTCCTGTGGTTTCCTGATCAATAGCAAAATGGAGCACACACAAATATTTTTTTGTGTTGGTTAAAACTCTGTGGACTGCAAGATATTTCCCCTCTGATGCTGTTTTTATATTCAGGTCTTCTAGGTATCATAAGAAACAAAATTAAGAGTAATATATGTTCATTTTTAAAATAAGCCAAACTAAGCTATAAAATTTTAGATGCCTTTGAGTGTACCTCAAAGAATGTGACATCAGCAGTTATATAATTTTATTGCTGATGTTAAGTCTGTGACAAACTCTCAGCTACAGTTTGCTCTGGATGTCGGAAAATGAACCTTATGAATTTTAATGCCTTTTACTTTTGACATTGATTTATGTTTTGTACAGCTGTACTTTTCTATACACTGATATAAATAAACAGCATCCTTAATAGAACATTTGGAGAATGCCTTGTTCCAAAGTGTTACTTTTTAACATCAGCTGGAGGTTGTTTAAGTAATAATATTCAAAGTGTGTACACTAATCACAACAATTTGAAGTGATATAAAGATGTCTATAAATGTTTGTGTGTTTGTTTTACAGATTCAAGCTTTTAGGTATGAAAACAGTGTTCAAATAAAGCTGCTAGAGGTGCTTTCAAATACTGCCAAAAACAAAGATGACATGATGATAGGCTAATAGACTTACACTAAGCATCTGACAGTGAGTCATTTAGATATGAGGTGTTTGTGCTCATTCAAGGGCAAAGTTTGGCCTCCATGATGGGGGAACAGAGGGCATAGGAAGGGATGTTTTTCTGTACCCTTTCTGTTTATGATTTATGCACCATTGGATGGCATCTTAGTTGATTTGACTTTATTCACATAATGGACATTTGGAAAGCATTCCATGGGGCTGAGAGGCACCCAGACAGCACAAACTTCTTTCTTTCATCTTGTGGAACCAACGTAACTGTTACGGAAGGTAGGAAGTCTTCGTACAAGCCAAATTTTCAATACCCTCGTATCTTCCTTTCTCTCCGTAATTGGAGTGCCCCCAAAGGGAAGGGAAGGTCTCCATCACGAGGAGATTTGGGCACATGTTGTGCCACTTGTACTCTGTTATTCATGGCTCTAGGGACAAAGAAGGCATGCAGAAACAGAAGTGTCCATGTGTTGTTATGGACTATTCATATATTTAGCAAAAATGATTTTTACTCCACAAAATATAGGGACTAGAAATACCACATTCATTTATTTTGTGAGTTGGTTAATCATTCTGAGTCTCCACATACCTTGCTGGAAGGAAATGAAATTCTGATCATTTTTAGGGGAAACTTTTCACTAATATCAGGGTAGTAAAAGAACCTCAGTGGTCTCTTGAATTCCAGAACATTTTGGGGACAGTTTTGAGTGTTCACCTGACATCTGTCACTGTGAATATACCTGTTATCTAATCTTCATCCATGCGTTGTAAACTCTTCCAGTAAGATAGAAGTCATGTCATATACAACTAAATTCTGTATCCCCAAGTTATCTTTGGAGGGGTTAGTTTTCTTTGACATAGTAGGCATTGTGTACATTCTTATGAAATTTTTCTTGCTATTTCTTAACAGCAGAGAGCTAAGGAACTTGGCAGGTTCACAGCCAGCCCATATGGCAGTTGAGAAGACATGCCGCCCTAAAGACAACTTCAGCATCCTCTGCTAGAAAATTGTCTCCAGTGAGAAGGGCGCCCCCTGGTTGTAAATGACAGCATTACCATATTTGGCAGCTCACTTTTCACTTTGTTTTCCTCAGTACTACAGGTGTTAGAATTATAGAGCTGAAGGGAACTTTATGATGATTTGACAGTTGGAAAAACTGAGGCCCAATAGGCAAAATTAGTTGTCAAATGTAGTTGGGGAAAGGAATGGAATTAGGGCCCATACCTTCTCACTCGTTCCCTGCCACATTTTCCACTTAAACAAAATTTAAAAAACCGAATGCTGGCTTAAAAAAATTCCAAACAAAACAAAAATGATAAACATGTGAAGATGGGAAGTTAAATTTATTATCAAACAATTCACCCCATTAAAAATAACAAAAACAAATTCCCTGTGCTGTTTAAAATAAGGCTACTTTCCCAAAAGCAAATCTACATGCAATTTCTAGAAATGTGTTTTGTTTAGAGCAGAATACTCCTGTATAAGTAGTGATACAATGTTAAGGTCTGTGTGGTGTCTAAGATACTAAAAGCCATGGTTACCTCTCCTGAAGGGCTCCCCTCAACAGACTTACTGAACAGTGGAGAGAAGTTAGCAGCAGCTGCTTGTTAGGGCTGGGGAAAGTGTTTCCAAATGACCTGCATTGTTTAAAAAAACAGTCAGTGTTGAGTATCTTGGAATAGTGCTTTCATTATCACTGTCTCTCTCCAGCTTAACATAGCCAGGCCAGCTTCTCCATCAGCCTTTGCTCTTGATTTTCCTCTTAGTCATTTGTGAGACCAGAGAAGGCTCAAAGCCACAGTACTTTGCAAGGTGCCTTATGATGCTGATGGAATCACCAATACAATTAACAAGGAACAAATTGTATAGCTCTTGGTGTAAGCACCCTGCTTTATCCTTTACATACATTTGCTTTTGATGAAAACCAGTGAAGACTCTCCAAGTTCAGGGACTTAATAGCTTTCGCTTTCAATAGAGGGTTATACTTCCATGGGTAGAATGAATTACATAGATTTATTACATTTTTACTCAGTCCAATACCCTCTACCTCAGGTGTTACAAAGTAGAGTATTGTAGTCTCCATTAAAGCCTTTTATTTTTTCTAGAACAACCATATTTTTTATACCTTAAAGAGACACCTAGATTATGGACACTGGTGTTTTGAAGAGATTTGATGTTTTGTATAATTTCTGTGCATAGCATGCTGGATAGTAAAGACAAGCACAAGAAAAAAAAATTTATAAGAAGAGCCCCTCCCCCACCCCCCATTTCTACCTACCAGGTACATTCTTCTATTTGAAGTCAATCTCCTTTCATCTCCCATCTTCCAATCAGGTCACAGGAAAGGGCAAAATCACCCAGCAGGCCTCAGAATCTAGTTATTATCCAAACAGAAACATTTATAATATCTAACTAGAAAAATGGGGTAAACAAAATGTAAGTACAGTACCTTGCCTCAATTTTATATGATGAAATGGGAATAATAAAGCTTATAAGATCATAAAAGTAACATCATGCAGCTAATGGGATGGGAATTAAGGGTGGTAGATAGCTTGCTCTAGGCCTGATGACATTCTTTCTTCTTAGTCACCTTGCATTACTGAGAAAATAGAACATTGAAATGACTGTATTTACTGGCCACAGGATGTGAAGTGCAGCCCTGAATCCTGGGCCTTTCCTTACTCAGTAATCTGAGAGACAATATCACGCAAGACCAGTGAGGTTTGTTTGTTAGGAAGGGAATGCTTTCGTCTGCTCTTAGAAATTTAGAGAGTAAGACAATTGGAGAACATTCTTCCACCCCCTCCTTCCCTAATATATCTTCTTTCCTTTCTTTTGATTGACATCAGCTATGTGACTAGTTGACAAAATTATACAATTCGTGACATTTTTTTCTGGCTACAAAATTTGCATTAAGCTTAGCAATGTTAAACCCTAAGCACTTGTTTTTCGACTCTCTGGTCTTCCCAGTACTCTCCCCTTCCTCACCCTGGTGCTCCCAGCATCTCAATGAAGGGACGGTAATTCCTAGGCTACCTGTTCAGAGAATTTTCTTACAAATTGTTCATAAGCAATTTAACCATGTGAACCAAACTGACGAGTCACAAAATCCGGCGCTAATGAGCTCCTATTTGATAATTTGATTATCTGGCTTAACTGACTGTTATATTGAGGGACTCCCGCCATCTTCTTAAAGATGGGATGGATTGTCTCACTATAGCTGCTGAATCGTTATAAGTGGTAGAATGAAATGATACTGCCATGCAGTCAAAACAGTAGATATACTTTCTGTCTATGGCACGTTCTGATAAAGCATAGAAAAGAAACACCAGTTCACTGGTTGAAATGTATGAGGTTCATTATGATTTCTTCTAGTCTCAAGACATATGAGTCAATAATTTATTTTTGTGAAATATATATCATTGCTTTAAAAAAAAAACCTGCTTCCTAAGAGGGTTCTTCAAATGTATGATGTGAGCTAGAATATCCCCTTCTAAGTTTTTTCCTGTCCAGGTTAAGACATGATCAGCTGTTATTTGTGATATTGTTCCTAGGTCCCTATCAAATCTAGATTCTTACAGGACATTACTGAGCATGTATTAGCTCATTTAAAAGTCTTTGCACTTCTTTCAATCCAGGTATTATGTTTTCTTAGATTAACAAAATAGATGTTTTGTGAGCTCTAACACAGAATTTAAAAATTATATAGGTTATTCTTGTTATTGAGATTTAAACTCAGAATTCTACCTGAAAGACATTTTAAAAATTCTTCTTACTTCATTCAGCATGAGCTCTCCTTACCAGCTTGAGAATATACATAAATGTCATCAACACGATTTCCATGTCCTCATCTAAATTATTCATTGAATATTAAATATTGATACAAATATTGAGCAGAACATGAAAAAGGCAGGAGCCGGGGGAATACCACTGTGGATGATCCCTCCAGAATTGTGTTTCTAAACTTAACTATTACACTAGCCATTTTTTTGAAGGTAAAAATTGTTTATCCTCAATGTTGACTTAGGTTTTTATAATTATTAATGAAATGTATAAAAACATAATCATATACATAGCACTTATCCAGATATAAGAATAAAAATTTACAGATTATTCAAAGGAGAAATAAGATTAACTACCTTAATTTTAAAAGATGGGAAAAATTTTAAATTAACTACAAAGCAGTGGTATTATAGTTAATAGTAAAAATAGTACTTTAGTGTGTAGTTTTAATTTTGTCAGTTTTTTGACTATTAAGAGTTGTCTTATATCCAGCTTTAAGGGGAATGCTTCCAATGCTTCATAAATGTGTACAAAGTTTGCTTTAAAGTTTTGATAAATATCTTTTTATCAGATTAAATATATGTCCTGCTATTTTTAGGCTGTAAAGTGTGCATGTGTGTGTGTGTGTGTGTGCGCACACGTGCACGCATATGGAGGTAAAGATTTATGAGAGAATATGGAATTGAATGTTGATGACGTGTTTTTTTTCCTCTTTCAATATATTGATGTGGTGACTGCCATGCAATATTATTCATTTTTTATCTCTTGTTAGAGCGACTTTGTTAATAGTTTATTTGGGAATTTTGCACCTAAACTGCTGAATCAAATGACACTGGCCCTTTGTTTTCTGTCCTTGTATAGTTCTTTCTCCTGTGGTTTTAACATCAGAGATAGGTTAGACTCATGAATAATTTTGATAGCTTTCTTTCTTATTTTATTGTCTAGAAACAAGGGTTTTCTCAAAGTTTGTGACTTGCCTTTTCACTCTGTAAATGCCTCTCTCAAAGGGCAGAAGTTTTTTAATTTTGAGGAATTGTAATTTATCAATTTTATTTTATAGATTATATTTTTTTATAATCTCAAAAAGAAATATTTGCCTAACCCAAGTTCATAAAGAGTTTCCCTTATGTTTTCTTGTAGAAGTTTCATAGCTTTACATTTTACATTTAGGTCTATGATCCATTTTCAGTTCATTTTTTATGGTATGAAAATGTTCTTTTACCTATGGATATAAAATTGGTCCAGTACCATTTATTAAAAAGACTATCAGCTGAATTGTCATTGAACATTTGTCAAAACTCAGTTTTATAAATATATGTGTATCTGTATATACACATATATATGACATCAATATATGTGAAATCAGATAATAATGATATATACATGGAGTTACACACATACACCCATGCACATATATATATATATATATATATATATATATATAGTATTTGTGACTTTGTTCTGTATCATTGATTATTCCTATACCAGTCATTTGTTTTATACCATGCCAATGTTTCTGTCTTGACTGATACAGCTTTATAATATATCTTGAAAACAGGTAGTGTTAATCCTCCAATTCTGTTTTCTTCTTTCAAGTTGTTTTAGCTTTTAGAAGTCTTTATTTTTCTATATGAATTGTAGAGCAAGTTTGTCAACTTTCCCAAAGTGTGTGGTGGGATTTTGATTGGGATCATATTGAATCCATGATCAGTATGTGGAGAACTGACATCTTATGGTGTCAACTTCTGATCCATTTACCTAATACACATCTCCTTTTACTTTTGTCTCCTTTTATTTCTCTCAGCAATATTTTGTAGTTTTCAGTGTACAGACATCACATGTATTTTGTCAGATATATAGCTAAATATTTGAGATTTTTGAAGATATCATATAAATGGTATTTTTTTCCATTGTAAAATTTTTGTTGTTGATATACAGAAACATAATTAACTGTTGTAATTGATCATGTGCCCTGCAACCTTTTAAGACAAACTTACTATTTGTAGTAGCTTTTTCTAAAGATTCTTTCATATTTTATACAGAGGATTATTTCATATTTTATATATAAAATATATAGATATAAATATATCTATATTTATATATAGACATAGATATAAATATATCTATATTTATATAGAGACATAGATATAAATATATCTATATTTATATATAGACATAGATATAAATATATCTATATTTATATATAGATATATAGGTATATATATATAGAAATAAAAGATTATTTCATATTTTATACAGAGGATCACTTCACCAGATTGAGCTGGCAAAAAATGCTAGTAAAATACTGAAAAGGGGTGTGGCAATAGACATCTTTATTTGTAACCTGAACTTAGAGGGAAAGCCTTCAGTCTTTTACCACTAAGTATAATGTTAGCTGTGGGCTTTTTATCAATGCCCTGTGTCAGATTGAGGAAGTTTCCTTTATACCAAGTTTTCTGAGATTTTTGCAAAATCAGGGATGGTTGTTAGATTTTGTTAATTTTTTTCCTTATCTATTGAGATGATCCTATGTTCTTTTTTTTTTAAGTATATTTATATAGTGAATTATATTGATTGATTTTGTAATGTTAAACTCCTCTTGTAACTCTAGGTTAAACCCAACTTGTTTATTGTGATGGGTAGAATCTAAGATGGTCCCTGAAATCTTAGTGTATACAACCAACCCTTGAGTATTAGGGGATCTGTGAACATGATGAGATAATCACCCAGATTATGTTAGGTTATATAACATATCTTGGTAACTATCTGGAGAGAGAGATTCTCCTGTTGGTTTTTAAAAAATAACTTGCCATGTTTTGAGAGGACCATGTTGCCAGGACCTTAGGGCAGCCTCTAAGAGCGGAGAATGACCTCAGCCAGCAGCTAGCAAGAAAATGGGGACAACGGTTTTATAACCACAGGAAATTAATTTTGCCAATGACCCCAATGAACTTGGAAGGGAACTGTGAGCCTCAGATGAGATTGCAGCCCTGGACCTTAAAGTCTGCCTTGTAAGACTTGAGCGGAGGACCCAGGCAGCCCATGTCTGGACTCCTGACTTACAGATATTGTGAGATGATAAATTTGTATTGTTTTAGGCCACTGAGTTTGTGATAACTTATTATGCAGTAATAGAAAACTAATGGAGTCATGATATACTTTGTATATATTAGTGGATATGATTTGCTGAATTTCTTTTAAGACCATTTTTATCTGTGTTCAAGAGTGATATTGATATGTGGTTTTCTTATGCCTTTGTCTAATTTTAGCATCTGGGCAATGCTGGCTTCATAAAATAAATTTGAAAATATTGCCTAATTTTCTTTCTTTTCTTTTTTTTTTTTTTTTTTTTACTATTGCTTAATTTTCACCTTTCTAGAAGAGTTTGGGTAAAATTTCTTCTCTAGACGTTTGGTCAGATTTACTGGGGGAACTATTTCGGCCTGAAATTTTCCTTGTGGGAAGGTTTTAAACCCCAAATTCAATCTCTTTTGATAGAAATTGGATGATTTGTGTCATCTATTCCTTCTTCTGTGAGGTTTGGTGATTTGTATCTTGTGTGTAAAGTGTCCATTCATCCAAGCTGTAGAATTTATTGACAGGAAGCTGTATATAATATAACCTTATTATCATTTTAACATCTATAGTATCTGTAGTGACACCATTTATCTAATTTCTAAATATTGGCAATTTGTGGGTGGGGTTTTTTTTGTTTGTTATTTGTCTTTTTCCTGATCAGTGTGGTTAAAGCATTATCAGTTCTATTGATCTTTTCGAAGAATCAGCTTCTGGTTTCATGGATGTTCTCTGTTGTTTTTTTGTTTGTTTATTTCCTCTTTCATTTGTTGATCTTTAATATTCCCTTTCTTTTGTTTACTTTGGGTTTCATTTTTTTCCCCCTAATCTCTTAAGGTGGAAGCTAAGATATTTGGTTTGAGAAATGTCATCTCCTCAATTATACTTACTCCAAAATTCCACAATTTTGATATGTCTTTTTATTTTTGTTTAGTTCATAATACTTATTTTTCATTTTGATTCCTTCTTGGTCCTGTTTATTATTTAAAAATAAGTTATTTAGGGGGCTCCTGGGTGACTCAGTGTGTTAAGCCTCTGCCTTCAGCCCAGGTCATGATCTCAGGGTCCTGGGATCGAGCCCCACATTTGGCTCTCTGCTCAGCGGGAGCCTGCTTCCCCCTCTCTCTCTGCCTACTGTGGCCTTTCTCTCTCTGTCCAATAAAAGTAAATAAAATCTTTAAAAAAAAAGTTATTTAGTTTCCAAATATTTGAGAGTTGCCAATATAAATTTCTGTTATTGATTTTTTTTCCATTGCATCCATTGTGGTCAGAAAATATACTTTACATATTTTAAATCCTTTTATATTTACTGAGGCTTGTTTTATGGCCTAGCATATTGTTTATGTTGAATATGTCCCATATGCCATTGAGAAGAGTATGTTTTCTTTTGTTGTGGTGTAATACTCTCTGTCAGTTACTTGAAGTGGATAGTATATGTTCAGTACTTCAACTACTGGGCAGGATAATTTCAGAATTTTATAGGTGCATCTCTTTCTCCCTTTGTGCTAGCACAGCATTTGCTTGAGGTTATGGCTTTGGTCTTTTGGGTGGGGATTCTCTAACCGCTTTTCAACAAACAGCAGTTCTACCTCCTAGAACAGTGCAGTGAACCCAATCCCACCTCCTCAAACACTCAGAGCCTATAGCCTAGAAATGCCTCACTTCATAGGCATTAATACTCCAGTTGCTAATGGACACATATGTTCTGCATCATTTCGTGCAGTGTGGTACATCAACTCCAGGTCCACTATGACTGCAGATTTTCTTCATTTCTATCCACTGAAGCTTTCTCTTTTTTGCTTTTGAACTTGACTATGAATTTTTCATATCTCTTTGAATATTTTAAGTGGAATGTCTATGTGTTTGCTGTGAAGCAAAGGAGGCTTTCTGTATTTTCTAAGTCTAGCATCTTGACTGAAAACTCTTAATCTGTGGGGTTTTTAAAAAATTTTTTTTAATCTTGGCTACAATCATTCTAATTCAGAGAATTCCTATTTGAATAAACATGTCAAACAGGGTGACACTAATAATATTAAAGTTTTGTTTAAAAATTTCAAATAATTAGAGCTCTTCCTTACCTCCAAATCTACATTTCAGAGATTTTTGAATGGTAGTTTTAATGATGTGTCACTTGATAACATTGTAAAGCATTCTTGTTCATATGAAGATATGGTTTGGTTTTCTTTCTGACATTATTAAAAATGAAATTAGATACATTTCTAATTTGCTTATTGTGAGGATCAAAGGCAGAAATAGAAAAGAGATTCATTGATTATCTCTCCTATTCTTACTGTTGGTGTACTACTAGTAATAACAAGAACAGAACTGATTCTATGCACCAGTCCTTTTGACTTCGGCATGTTGATAAAACCATATGATTTGTGATGCCTCGATTCTTCTACAGCTTCTGTCCAAATGACTTTGAAAATTTAGTTTATACACCCATGCCTCAATTTCACTAGGTCTTCCTTTGGCACAGATATATACAACCATACACATACATGCAAACATAGGTAGTGAAATTACATTATGTGGCAGTATTTACATACAAAATCAGGGTTTGTTTAATTTAGAGTATGTGTATATTAATTTTTGTATTTCTTATTAAAATTAAGCCACAGAATTCTAAATATTTTTAAAGACTATTATTAAGGAATATTGTTTTAGGTTCTAAAATGTATTTTTCAACTAAGAATAGGAGATTAAGCCTGCTAGGAGGGTTTTCACTGTAGTGGAAGTGATGCTAAATCACATGGGGATGTTATAAACTTCTCAGATTTGTACCAACACTTGGCTCTCTTGTACCAACACTTGTCTCACTGTTAAGGGTGCCCTTTAGACTGAGCAGCTCTGTCTTAGGGAGATCTTATGAGTAGTAAATCAAGTAAGATTAGGGTTTATAAAAAGTTGGGGAGTTTCAATGAGGATGAATACAATTCTCTTCCTTTGTTCTTTAGACACACAATTATATACCGGATGAGATAGTAAAGACATAACGGGAAAGGCATAGCTTGTCTCAAATGTTCTACAAATTCACTCTGTGTGAAATAGAACAGCCATGTAAGGTGATGAATTAGGATAAAATTTAGGCCTTCTGGTGTTCAGGACAGATGTAGGCAGCAGTCTCTGAAAGTTTCATAAGGACTAATGTGCCAGTGAGTAGTCTGGAGTCTGGAAGTGCTCCTGCTTACTGAAAGAGCTGAAAAATTGCTGAGCTACTTGTTGTGGTTGTGGCTTTATAGGAAGCTTTGGGCTTAGGGTGTCAGGAAGAGAGAGGGCCTCAGGATGAGAAACGGTTACAAACCATTCACTGGCTCACTGGCAGGATCTGCTGATATTACCAATAAGCATTACCTGGAGCGGGAGTTTTCAAATGCCATTTTAAAACTTGAATGTAGAATCGGGGTCCAGCATACGGGGCAGAAACAATCACAAAACTCTAGGTCCAGAGGAAAAGAGAAACAAAAGCAAGAACAAAATGAACTGGTAGATTAGATTGCTCTTCAAAAATATTTATTTTGTCTCTACTACCATGTAAGGTGTATATTTCCCCATCTCCCATATATTGGGCTTGGCTATGGGATATTTTTAGGCCAATGGAATGTCAGCAGAAGCATGAATTGTGCTTGTAAGTTTGGACTATTCTTGAGTTTCCATCATGGCCATGAAAAGATGAAAATCAAAGAAGTGTAAGCAGACATGGAGCCAAGCCCAGCTAAACAATTCATAGATCCAAGAATCTTACTGTTGACTTATAGATCCATGTGGAAGAGTAAATGATTGTTTTAAACCACTGATATTGGGGTAGTTTATTTTACTGAACATTATTGTAGTGCTAGCTAGAAAAACAAAACAAAACAAAAATCCTACTTAAAAAGATTGCAACCCCCAAATCTGAAATGTATGAGAGTCTATAGACTCATGTAATCCTAATAAGCACTTGAAGAAAGTAAAAAAAAATAAATAAATAAATAAATTAGAAAATCACCTTTGATGATAGTTTGACACAGCCTTTGGAATCAGTATTTTAGGATATGAAAAGAGATACATAATTTCATAATGTCTATTAAAGATAATTTCCAAACAAAAACAGTAAGAAATGAAATAACAGAGTTGGAAAGAAAAGACTACTGTGCTCTTGGAAGTAAAAAGCATAGTATTTGAAAAATTCAAAATCAATATAAAGGATAAACTCTTAAGTAGAGTTGAAGACTAACTGATTGTTTCAGCCAATTTAGCAAAGTAAAAAAGAGGGAAAAAGCTATCAAATAAGTGTAGATTGAGAAGTTTCACATATGTATGTGTGTATACACGCACATACACACACCACACACACCATACACACACACACCAGGGGAGTGTCAAAAAAGAGTGGAGACTTTTTTTATATGCATTAAGGAAAAATTTTACAATTTTCAAAATTTAAAGATCCTCGGAAAATTTTGTATGATAACTTTTTTTTTTTTTTAAAGATTTTATTCATTATTTGACAGACAGAGATCACAGGTAGGCAGAGAGTCAGGCAGAGAGAGGAGGAAGCAGGCTCCTGGCTGAGCAGGGAGCCCAAAGCAGGGCATGATCCCAGGACCTGGGATCATAACCTGAGCCAAAGGCAGAGGCTTTAACCCACTGAGCCACCCAGGCGCTCCTTGTATGATAACTTCTAGGGTAAAGATAAACCCACACTAGACACATTATAGTGAAATTAAATATTATCAAAGAAAGGGAACAATTTCAGTTGCTTATAGAGTAGTGCTAGTAGAACTTTCTGCAGTGATAGAAATATTATATCTTTGCTGTCTAGTATGATAGTCACTAGCACATCTGGTTATTGAGTACTTGACATGTGACTAGTGTACTGAGGAAACTACTCAGTTTTTTGTTTTAAAAATGTTAATTGTAATTTAAATTTAACTGGGCACATGTGACTAGTGATTGCTGTATTGGGCTGCACAGTTCTACACAGAAAAATAGAGAAGTCAATTAGGCCAACAATAGATTTCTCATTAACCTCAATTGATGACAGAAGGCAATAAAAACCAATCTTTAATGTGCTGAGGGGAAATTACTTTTAACATATGTTTTATACCCAGTTAAACAACCATTCTGTTTTGTACGTGAAACAAGAAACTTGCCTTTCAGATATTCAAGGCAGAAAACATATTGCATTGAGACTTGCTTATAACCCTTTAGATTTATTTAAAGCATCCAAGGAATCCTCTTTTGGTGAGTGGATACCAAACACTGCTATAATTATACATATTAATAACATCTGACATGGTAGAGTTCAGGTCAGAAGAGTCATGAGCTACCAATGGTATGTCTTTAGGTAAAAAACTTTGTGTGACCACTTCCAGATTTCTATGCCATGTATTATAATTTTGACATTTAAACAGAGACAGACTACCTTTTAGAACATTTTAGATTGTTCCCAATCAATTCAACTTTGAAAATGTGCACATTTCATTTTAGGACTTCTGCATATGTAAATACAATACAAAGTGATTGGTAAAAGATCCACACCATATACAAAATAGATTTTATCAACTATGGACAATGAAATGGCTATCAGATGCAAGAACTTATAAGGAAAATAGAAAGCTAAGATATCTGATAAAAAATAAAAAGTAAACTTAATTAACCATATTCTGTAAAATAATCCTAATCAAAACATTACAACACTATTTAAATATTTTTTAAATAGAACTCTAATATCTAGCAACAATAAGATCAGGAATGAGCTTGTTCAGTGAGTGGTTAGGCCATTAGGATCTCTTAATGCATTCAGAAGAAAGATTGATGCATATTAGATAATTCATGGTTAACTGTGCATATCTGCTTTAAAAAAGACCACCTAAAAGAACATAATCAAATTATACAACTTCTATTCTTTTTTTTTTAGATTTTATTTATTTATTTGATAGAGATCACAAGTAAGCAGAGAGACAAGCCTAGAGAGAGGAGGAAGCAGGCTCCCTGCTGAGCGGAGAGTCCGATGTGGGGCTTGATCCCAGGACCCTGAGATCATGACCTGAGCTGAAGGCAGAGGCTTAACCCACTGAGCCACCCAAGCGCCCAGGCGCCCCATCAGATTATACAACTTCTAAAACAGAAGATAGTTTATTTTTCTTTTTAAAAAAGATTTTATTTATTTATTTGAGAGAGAGACAGCATACAAATGGGAAGGGGCAGAGGGAGAAAGTGAAGCAGGCTCCCTGCTGAGCAGGGAGCCCTATGTGAGACTCCATCCCAGGACCCTGGGATCATGACCTGAGCCTGAGACAGACACTTAACTGGCTGAGGCACCCAGGAACCCTAAAACAGGGTAGTTTCATAAAAACCCATATAATGAAAAGATCAAAAGAGTTTAAAAGAAAGGAAATTAGAAACAAGTAATAAAATAGGCTAAAATAAAGTGACAGAAAAGGAATTACCGTTCATATATAAAATAAAGAGGTGTGTGTTGCAGCCGGCGCGACAAATAGACCAGGAACGTGAGGGTAAGAGGATGGTGAAAAGAACTTAAGAGACAAAGAGATGGGGGCAGGAGGCTCACTCTTGGACATCCTCCTCAGTGCTCTTCCTGCCCCCATCTCTTTGTGTCTTAAGTTCTTTTCACCATCCTCTTACCCTCACGTTCCTGGTCTATTTGTCGCGCCGGCTGCGACAGGTGTGGCAATTTTTATGTTTTAACTATTTTGTTAAAAATAGTAAATAAATAAATACCATACTTCATGGTGAACAGAGACTAGAAAATCGTGGCCTATTATTAAGCATACCAGCATATACATAAATGGGAGTAGCAGAGGAAGAGTGGGAAGAGAGGAGCAGAAAAAATATTTTAAAAATAATGGCTGCAGGGTGCCGGGGTGGTACAGTCAATTAATCGCATGACTCTTGATTTTGGCTCAGGTCATGATCTCAGGGTTCTGAGATGGAACCCCACTTCAGGCTCTGAGCTTAGTAGAGAGTATGCTTAAATTTCTCAATCCCTCTCCTCCCCCTCCCCCATGAACACTCACATACTATCTCCCTTTCAAATAAATCTCTAAAAAAAAATAATAATAATGGCTGAAAACTTCACCAAGAGGCAAAATTGATGAACTGGGATTCCCAAAACATTTACTAGTTAGCCAACTGGTGTCCCACATTTCTCTGAGTCTCTGTTTAACGCTTTTCTACATTGTGGGAAGTTTAAAGAATTCCTATGTTGTATGTTCTAATCTCCTAAGTTAAAATGTCACTTGCCTTTATTAAGAAGATAGAGATCAGCTTTCTGTGATTAAACCTTTTTTTGTTTATTTTATCCTGACAGTTCACTAGCTTATAGTTGTTCAGTTTTATGTTTGAAACAAACTCATATACAGATTCTCTCACATGTTTATACTCACATAATTTATTGTGTGCTGCTAAGTTTATTGCTTTTGCCAGCCTAAGTTCATTTTAAGTTTTCAACATTACTATTTTTAACTACATGACCATAATTTCTATTTACATTTAGTTATATGCTAGTAAATGTAACACTGACACATTGAAAAAATGAAATTCTACCAAGCTTTTCTGGTTTCATCAATTTTTTTTTAGTTCTGGTCTTTTTTTAAAAAATGGAAATTGTTTTATCTTTTTAATACTGTAACCTTTTATTCTTTTAGGCATGATCATGGGACTATACCTACTTTTGCTTCAAGTAGTTTGAAATATGCTTTCTAATCTCTAGGGAACATTTATGATTATACTTGGCATTCTCTTTCTTGGGTCTGCTACTATGATAGTATCCTTTATTGAGCATCTACTAAGTGCCAGACAGTTTATAAGAACTTAAATTTACTGAGTTGATTATCTCATTTAATCTGAATATGAATTCATGAGATATAATTATCTTTCACATTTTCCTGGTGAGAAAATAGGTCTTACTAATATTTCAAGGCCACATATCTGGTGATGAAATTGAGACTGAAAACTCATCCTGTATAAATCCAAAATTGTACTCTTTTTACTCTATTGTCTCTTACATGCAAACTCTAAGATCTGTTAATGCTTTTTCCCCAAAGTTAAGAGTTTCCAGTTTTGATTGTCTTTTATATTGTTGAAATCTCATAGCTTCCTATGGTTCAAATGGCAGGCCTTGGAGAAATAAGTCCCTGTCAGACTTGCTTGATAAACTCAAGAGCTTATTAATTTGAGGGTTGTCTAAAGTTTGAAATCTGTCCTAGAGTTTATTAGAAATTTTGTTTTTTTGTTATAAAGAGAAGCTACGTCATTACCAAGCTAAACAAAGACAAGGGAAAAGGAGCAAAGAAATAATACAATACATAACAGATAAATAAAGATAATTACATAAAAGAGCAAAGAAATAATAAAATAATATTATATAATATTTATTGAGCTCCTATCATATAGAAGATATTAAACTGAGGACCTTACATAAGTAATCTAACATTCACAAATTAAAGAATGCTATATCCTATAATTATTCTCAGTATACAACTAAACAAAAGACTGGAAGATTGAAGAAATTATTTAACATTCTTAATGGTGAATAACTAGTAGCGGGGCTGTTTTCATGGCTATGTCTGACATTGTATTCTTAATCATTGTGCAACACTAGAAAGAATCTATTATAAAAATTCACAAACCAGGGGCACCTGGGTGGCTCAGTGGGTTAAAGCCTCTGCCTTCGGCTCAGGTCATGATCCCAGGGTCCTAGCATCGAGCCCCGCATTGGGCTCTCTGCTCCGTGAGGAGCCTGCTTCCTCCTCTCTCTCTCTGCCTCCTTGTGATATCTGTCAAATAAATAAATAAAATCTTTTTTTTTTCCAATTTATTTATTTTCAGAAAAACATTATTCATTATTTTTTTCACCACACCCAGTGCTCCATGCAAGCCGTGCCCTCTATAATACCCACCACCTGGTACCCCAACCTCCCACCCCCCCGCCACTTCAAACCCCTCAGATTGTTTTTCAGAGTCCATAGTCTCTCATGGTTCACCTCCCCTTCCAATTTACCCAAATTCCCTTCTCCTCTCTAACGCCCCTTGTCCTCCATGCTATTTGTTATGCTCCACAAATAAGTGAAACCATATGATAATTGACTCTCTCTGCTTGACTTATTTCACTCAGCATAATCTCTTCCAGTCCCGTCCATGTTGCTACAAAAGCTGGGTATTCATCCTTTCTGATGGAGTCATAATATGCCATAGTGTATATGGACCACATCTTCCTTATCCATTCATCCGTTGAAGGGCATCTTGGTTCTTTCCATAGTTTGGCGACCGTGGCCATTGCTGCTATAAACATTGGGGTACAGATGGCCCTTCTTTTCACGACATCTGTGTCTTTGGGGTAAATACCCAGGAGTGAAATTGCAGGGTCATAGGGAAGCTCTATTTTTAATTTCTTGAGGAATCTCCACACTGTTCTCCAAAGAGGCTGCACCAACCTGCATTCCCACCAACAGTGTAAGAGGGTTCCCCTTTCTCCACATCCTCTCCAACACATGTTGTTTCCTGTTTTGTTAATTTTGGCCATTCTAACTGGTGTAAGGTGATATCTCAATGTGGTTTTAATTTGAATCTCCCTGACGGCTAATGATGATGAACATTTTTTCATGTGTCTGATAGCCATTTGTATGTCTTGATTGGAGAACTGTCTGTTCATATCTTCTGCCCATTTTTTGATGTGTTTGCCTGTTTCGTGTGTGTTGAGTTTGAGGAGTTCATTATAGATCCTGGATATGAACCTTTTGTCTGTACTGTCATTTGCAAATATCTTCTCCCATTCCGTGGGTTGCCTCTTTGTTTTGTTGACTGTTTCCTTTGCTGTGCAGAAGCTTTTGATTTTGATGAAGTCCCAAAAGTTTATTTTCGCTTTTGTTTCCTTTGCCTTTGGAGACATATCTTGAAAGAAGTTGCTGTGGCTGATATCGAAGAGATTACTGCCTATGTTCTCCTCTAGGATTCTGATGGATTCCTGTCTCACGTTGAGGTCTTTTATCCATTTTGAGTTTATCTTTGTGTACAGTGTAAGAGAATGGTCAAGTTTCATTCTTCTACATATAGCTGTCCAGTTTTCCCAGCACAATTTATTGAAGAGACTGTCTTTTTTCCACTGTATATTTTTTCCTGTTTTGTCGAAGATTAATTGACCATAGAGTAGAGGGTCCATATCTGGGCTCTCTACTCTGTTCCACTGATCTATGTGTCTGTTTTTATGCCAGTACCGTGCTGTCTTGGTGATCACAGCTTTGTAATAAAGCTTGAAATCAGGTAACGTGATGCCGCCAGCTTTATTTTTGTTTTTCAACATTTCCTTAGCGATTCGGGGTCTCTTCTGATTCCATACAAATTTTAGGATTATTTGCTCCAGCTCTTTGAAGAATGCCAGTGGAATTTTAAAAAAATTCACAAACCATAGTTGTGATGAAGATACTAAATTAGTTCTTATATATTTTTACTTTCTAGTTATTTGTTTCACTTGTTAAATATGTGGATTTAAAAAAAAATCTAATTGAAAAAAAATAAAAAAAATTCTAATTATTCTAGTTTTAGGAGGTGAACATAGTATGGTATAATAATAACATTTACTGAGAAGTTATTACATACCAGGCAAGGCATAGCATAAGTAAATAGTAGCAACGCAGGGCTCTTAACCCTCTGCAGTCACACTCAGTATACACGTTACTTGTAGAATTAGGAGTAAATCTGGGGATGCTTGAAATTATGAAATTTTCAGTTATAGGAACTTTGAACTTTTCAGCATTGTATCATTAGGCATTTTATGAGTGAATTGAACATTTAAAGGTTAGGTAATCTGAGGATATCTTGAAATGAACAAGATTAGAGTTATCCATTTTATCTCTACAAAAATTTGACTATGGTAGACTCATTATACTATTCCTAATGCCATCTAGAACTCTCCAATAATTTATTTTCTTTCCCAGATTTACCACAAATTCTACAAATTGTGTATATAGTGAATATGACTGCTGAAGAATTAGAGTCCTCCAAAGAAATTGAATAGTTTTCTGTGTGTACAACAATTTTGCCATAAACATCTTTGCTATAGATATCTTTACCACAAATATTTTTGCCACAAACATTTTTGCAGGATAAGTAATTGGTCATAAGGCAATTTTGCCAGAAAAATATATTAAAAAAATAGCTAGTTGACAGTTTAGTTTAATTTCTCCATGACACAGTACTCCCATTTTTTATATAAATCTGAGTCCTCATGATAGTCTGTACATTGGTGCAAAATTTTGAAACCACATTTCTCGTAGAACTTTGAATTGTCTATCACTGGCATATGACAATTTGTCAAGAACAACAACAGCGTAGAGAGTTTTCCAATGCAATACGAAGCTTGGTAGCAAATATGCATCCTATTTGGACCCTCAGACAACACAAGTTTGACCTGTGCGGGTCCACTTATATGGGACTATTTTTATTAATAAAATACAGTACTGTAGATGTATTTTGTCTTCCTTATAATTTTCTTAATAACACTTTCTTTTCCCTAGCTTACTTTATTGTTAGACTACAGATATAATACATATAAACATACAAAATATGTATTAATCAGCTGTTTATGTTATCAGTATGGCTTCTGGTTAACAGTAGGCTATTCATATTACCCTTTTATTTTATTGTGATTTTATCCTTTATAGGAAAATTACTTCCTAGCCAGTGGGGTATGCAGCAAAATGCTTGTGACAATGATGTCTATAGGAAAGATGCTTATGATGAAAGTACCTAGAACCAATATTCCAAGTCCTAGCACAGTAGGTTTTTTTTTTCTAGCTTTGATGACCTTTTCACAGGATTGAAGTTGTTGGTTTTATGGGCCAAAGTGACAAGAAAGAGAAAACCTCAGGCTCTAGAAGAATTGGCTCCAAGGCATAAGACTCCTTGAGATTGAAAGAGCACAGTTCTTGTTTTTATAGCCATGTTTGCTTTCATAAAGCATGAGACCACATTTTAAAATTCATAGTATTATTAATTATCATGGGATATAAGAAAGACTTCCAGAGACACTTTCTTTCCCCCCTTTCATCTTCCTTCCCTCCCCTTCTTTCTTTTTTTAGTCCTTAATTATTTTTTCCTTATCTTCTATATTCTCTTGATTTTTTATTTTTCCCTTGTTCTTTTCTTCCATTTTATTTCTTAACCTTATTCTCCCTCTTTTTGGGGGGAGGGATAATATATCACAAAGCATTTCTTTGTTATTTTATTATCTGGGAGAGGTTCTATATCTATTCTAAGCAGTATTAAATGGATGAGTCTCATCCCTGCTTTTGTCCTTGTGTCCTCAGAGTCCTTCACTGTGCCACCAAAGAATGGTGTCCTTGAACGGCATATGGGTGAGGAAATTCATTTTCTTTTGTCACTAGCTGTGCTTCAATTGACCTATTTAGATATAGAGTACAATTCCAATTATAGTAACTGTACATGGCAAGACACAGGCTTATGCACTAAAGCATTATTATATATTTAAAAAAAAAACCAAACATTTAATAGAGTATACCTAGTCTACAATGTTGGTGATGATCCTGTTTCTCTCACTGGGAGTCTAAACTCTCCCGGGGATATGACACTTGGAACTATAAACTTCTTAAAACAGTGAAACCATGGAAGCCAGACGGTTTACCAGCTGATTCACGGTTAAAACACCCAAGAGAGAAAAGCAATAGTAATTGCCCCTATTGGTTCAACCTCATTGAAATCTTCCTTACTTGATCTCAAGTAAGTTAGCATTCAGTATTGGCTCCCTTATTGGAGAGTTTGATGTTTTACTCTCAACATGTTCTTGTCTAAGATTTGAGAAGCCAGTTCTTGAGAAGAACCTCACAAAAGAAACAAAGCTGGGTTTGAAGAAAGAATGTGAATGGTTTGCATAAAGACTTGTATTTTACAAATGACTTATTAGTCTACTGCAGTCCTGAAACTTTCCTTTAAGCCAGAACATATGTATCTCCTGCTATGTAAGTGGTACATTAAGCTCTGAATTTATTTTCCATGGCTTGTTTATCAGAAAGCAGCAGTGTGAAATTATTTAAAGACCATGTCAAGAGGAAGGAGAAAAGGAGAGACTGCACCATAAAGGTTGACAAGAAGGATGACTTGGAGTTACTAATTAGGAATGTTTTCTCTCTCTTTGAATGTGCCTTTTTCTAGTGTAAAATTCCCATATCTGATGTGAGGAAGTGGAGGAGAAAATGAAAAAAACACAAACAACAAACAAAAGCAAATATCCTAGCTGACTCTCCTGGCTTCTTGGCTTGTAAATGGTTACCTTCCAACTAACTAAAGTGATGACATGATTATCAGAGAGTTGAACAGTGAGGAAAGACATCCTCATTTAGATAAGGGAAGAACAGTGGGTAAGCAACTGTAGGAAAGCAAAGATCATCTGACATAATGGAAATCTGTAATTATGAGGATATGGTGGCTTGGGTATTCCTTCTGAGGTAGTGACAAAATCTTAGCAAAAACCTAGGACTGGGAAGAGTCCAGGTTGAAGGGGTTGGGTGGAGAGTGGGGAGGGAGGGAGAGAGAGAGAGAAATAAGAGGGTTGGAGAGATAAAAAGAGGGAATGAGGGAGGGAGAGAGAAAAGAGAAGGGAGGAGATGAAGGCAGAGGAGGGTGGACAGAGAGACAGACACAGGCTACTAACTAAAGCAAGGAAACCCTACAACCGCCCCCCCCCATGCAGCATTAAGGCTGTACTTCTGCTTAGAGGCATGAAAACACCAAATGTTAGACAGTAGAAACTTGGGACAGGATGGTTTACCAGCTGAATGTTTAATGCAGAGCTATAGAAAGAAGTGGAACAGAGGGGAGAAAACTTACAATAAACAGGACTAATATTTGCAGTGACATTTTGGAAGTAAAAGAGACTATTCATCTACCTCATGACAGGTGCTTATATGCGGTAATGACATTTTTTCCATGCAAATGCTGCTTAGATTTGTCCTTCTTTCCTTCCTCCCTCCCACCCATCCTTCCTTCCTTCCTTCCTTTCTTTCTTTCCTTCTCTCTCTCTTTCAAGTATACGAAGGTAATCTGGGACCAGGAGCTTAAACTGGGTGCTTACAATTTTATTCAATGCCAATTACTTTGTGAGGCATGTAATATCCTGTTTTTCTTTTCCCTTTTTTTTTTTTTTTTTGGTCTGTATGTGTATCTTTGAACCTATTGTCTCAGTAGAGACCCTCTGATGATGGCATAGGAATGTGACCTATCACAATGGGTGTTTTTTTCCCTTCTCTTTCTGGTTTTAACATCAGCAGGACAAGTGCACAGGTAACAACAGAAATACATACCTCTTTTTTCTTGCCTTTCTACTATTCATAATTCTAGATTACACAGAAAAAAAGACTAGCTACCTTTTTTTGTTTTGTTTTGTTTTTCTGAGTCCTGTATTCTGGCTCCCATATTCCCCTCTTCTGACTTCAAGGGTGGGAAAATATATCAACATCTTAGATGCCAGCCATAAAGATGAGTCTGGACAGAGAAAGGACTCATTTTGTAGCTGAATCCTGGGCATTGATAACACAACATAAAGGGTAAGTGAAGAAGGACTTCCTCAGGTCTTGGCTTCCTTCTCCTTAGCAAGCTGCTGTCCCTTGGATTCTTTGGTGTTTATGAAATTCTGTGAAAATGAATAACCAAGGTACCCACAAATGCAGCAAAGGGGTAGCCTGTCCCTCAGTTTAGAAAGTTGACAGGGGGGACGCCTGGGTGGCTCAGTGGGTTAGGCTGCTGCCTTTGGCTCAGGTCATGATCTCAGGGTCCTGGGATCGAGTCCCACATCGAGCTCTCTGCTCGGCAGGGAGCCTGCTTCCCTCTTTCTCTCTCTCTGCCTGCCTCTCTGTCTACTTGTGATCTCTCTCTGTCAAATAAATAAATAAAATAAAATAAAATTAAAAAAAAAAAAGAAAGTTGACATGGATTGAATTTAGGGCAAATACCTTTTTCAAGTTGTAGAGCTTCCCCTCTCCTGTTCTTCCACCAAGCACATTCATAGAATTATAGTAAATTTGCACAAGTTTGGGTCTTTGTCTTTTAGAGATCAGCTAGCTTCGCCTTTGTCTACACTTTTCACAGGAGGAAACTGAGGCATGAAAAGTTTGATGGATCTTGCCAAAATGACAGCTAGCTAGGTAAAGGCAGTCTGGACTGGAATCCAGATCTCCTACTATTTAGCCTAACTCTTAACCCAGTGCACTATCTCCTGCCCTGTTCTATAAATAGGACTTTTTCTTTCTCAAATGATTTCTCTCCAGCTTTTGGGTTGTCACAGACTAGTAACTATTTTTTTAAATAATTTTAAAATAAAAGCTGTAGGTTTAGGAAACTTGGAAGTCCATGTATTTCTCTTAGTGTTGTGGGTTTTGTTTTTGTTCTGGCTCTTATTTCATTTTCCCTAATAATGAGGTGTTTTGTTTTGTTTTGTTTTATAGAACGAAGCACTTGACAGACTCAGATCTATACTTGGAGAAATGTGCTATATAATATAATATAATATAATATAATGGTTCAGGATTGGGTGTTGGAGTCTCTTAGCTCTGGTTTGATTTGAGCTACACATCTCTTTGCTCATCATGTGACCTTGTGCAAGTTCCTTAATCTCTCAGAGCCTCTGTTTCCTTGTCCACAAAATCCTGGGCAAAAAAACACTTTATCATAGGACTGTTGTGATGATTAGTTGAGGTAAGGTATATGTAACGCATTATTTGTATACTGTTAGGCTCATAATAAGTACTCAATTAAATGTGGCTCTGTTTGTGTGTGTGTGCACGCATCTGTGTGTTACTGCTTATGTGTGTTTACACATACGTATTTAAGATCCAGGAGCAACTTTTTCTGCTCCTGTGATGCTATATTAGTCCTGATCATGACCGATAGCAGTTTGTTCTCAAGGCATAATTATAAATATGTGTAAAAAAATGAAACCCTTTGTAAGCAAACATAATAGCTTAACATATCAGTTTGGAGATGCTATATCAGCATTTTGAAAAGAGTGTCGTGGAAGAATATGGGCATTTCAGATAGTAAGAGTTATTACACACAAAAAAAATTCTTTAGCTAAAAGATTAGGAAAGGCTGGCTTACACAAATTAAAAGTTTTTTTTTTTTTTTCTCTTTTATTTCTCTACAAGATTTCTCAGAGTTTTCAACCACTAAAGGACATTGTGATTTCCAAAAATGGAATATTTGGCCAGGAAGCACTTTTTTCTTCAGACATCTAATGGACCTAGACAGTCATTTTAGGTAAAGCTGTTCTATTCTTATTCCAATTACATGGCCACCATTCCAAACTCTTTTGGAAGGCTCTTGAGGGAATCACCTTGCAGTTCTGTGGAACTGGCGCCTAGTTTTTGTAATATATATATATTTTTTAAACCAAAACCAGAATAAATTTTCACCTTGAGGCCTTATTTCCTTCTTTATTTTTAATTGTGGTAAAAACATACATAAAATGAAATTTATCATCTTAACCATTTTTTAAAAAAGATTTTTATTTATTTATTTGCCAGACAGAGATCATAACTAGGCAGAGACGGAGGGGGTGGCGGGGAAGCAGGCTCCCTGCTGAGCAGAGAGCCCGATGTGGGGCTTCATCCCAGGACCCTGGGATCATGACAGGAGGTGAAGGCAGAGGCTTTAACCCACTATGCCACCCAGGCGTCCCATCTTAACCATTTTTAAGGGAATACTTCAGTAGTAAGTGCATTTACCTTGCTGTGCAGCCAATCTCCAGAAATCTTTTATCTTGCAAAAATGAAACTCTCTACCCATTAAACAATTCCCCATTCCCTCTTGCCCCTAGCCCCTGCCAACCACCATCTTTCTTTCTGTCTCTATAAATCTGATGACTTCTAGGTACCTCACATAAGTGGGGTCATACAATACCTATACTTTTGTGATTGGCTTATTTCACTTAACATCATTCAGTGTAATTAACACTAGCTGTTACAGCAGACAAGCCAGAAACCTTCACTGTCTGACATATGACAGTTACTTTTTGACTCATGTAGAGACCGGTAGGAGTCAGGGGATCCTCCTACATCTTAGGGTTATGCGCTTTGGAAAACATGGACTCTAAGGTGATTGTAGGAGGAGAAATGAGGAATGGAATAGAAATCAAGACTCCTAACTTCTTTGGCTGGCCCTGAAGTGAATGGACTATGCCTTCTTATAGTCCATTGGTGTAGTTAGGTAGCATTAAAACCACCTGGAGTGGAAACTGGGAAATATTGGGAACCCATGGAATTTGGAATTTAATGAACTTGTGTTTTATTAAGCACAATAATGACTGTTATGACTTTGTTTATTAATTTTATTAAAAATTAATGCTTATTAAGTGGAACACAGGGTGCTGGCCAGTTAAGTTGCAGTTTAGTAACAGATCACATGAGAACAGTTTATTTCTCACAGGTCAGGGAAGAAGGACAACTTGATTGTAGGGCTACATGGGAACATCAAGGCCGAGTGCAGAGAGAAGGCAGGACCTGGGGCTCATGCCTTTATTAGGGTGCGTGGGTAGAGTACTTTGGGGTTTCCCAGCTAGGTCTGGATTGTTCAGTTCAAACCAAAGTGTTGGGTTTTGGTAAGCCCCATAGTGGTATTATCTAAGGGATGCATTAGGCATATGGACACTGAGAGGTAGGGGAGACTGTTGAAGTCACATCAGAAACTTACATTTGTTTGTGACTCTGATGCTGCCATCCAGGACAAGAGCTTGAAGGTGAGGCTAACATCAGTTTTTCAAGTCCCTGCAGATTGGTTGGCCAAAAAAAAATGGATGTCAAGGCAGCAACCTTAAGGATTAGTTTAGCTAAACTATCAACACTAACTATTTGAAAAATAGTGATAAATATATGAGCATGATTTATTTAGTCCATAAACCAGATGGACATTAGAATTCATAAACCCCTTACAATAACTGTATGGTGTGCATCTGGATTTTGTGAACAAGATAGGTTTCTAGTATTCATCATTAATCAGAACAATACTTAATTTTAACTAGCAGATCATTAAAATCATGGAACTTAGGACAATTTAATTTCCAGATAAGACCAGCACTGAATTCAACAGATGAATGTATTTATTGTTTTTTTTAAAGTTCTCCAGAGAGAACATTAGTGGTGACATTTTCTCCCACTGCCACTCCTGTGATGAACTTAATTTCAGTTATTTTGATGTGGGATTTGGAATTATTCCTTACTGTGTATTCTTTATTGCCTCTATTGTGCAATAAATTAAGCGTATCACTTTGATCTGAAAATTTCCATGTTGACATAGTTATGTTGACTAATTGATCATGCCTTAAAGTTTTTTTTAATTAAAAAGATACTCATGAATTCTTATGTATACAACTGATTCAAATTCAGTTAAAAAAAAAGCCTATGGTATATTAAGTATTCAATAATGTATGCTTTATACCTTATGTTTGACTGTCCATAATAATTACATGAAGGCTATGCTTTGCATTATACCAAAACACTTAATTAAAAAGTGACAAGATTATGAAACTTATTGTTTAGCATCACACACATAGACAAAGTGAAAAAGTGTTGTTTGAGTGACTCCAACTTATAAAAACTACTGAATCCCATCAAAACATATTATATATTGAAACACAGTGATGGCGCATAACAGTATTGCCTTGTGCTTTATTACAATGGCTAATTTTAGCCCCTAACATAGTTTCTGGTGGCCTTGTCTAACACATTTGAGAAAAACAGATATTACTTTCCACCTTGCTGTGAACTCACTTGGGAAGCTTCAACTGCTTTTTCAAAAATAGAGCCAATAACCAGTTATTTCAAGAATATATTTTTGGCAGTGACTGGAATTTGTTTGAAACTATATTTCTACAGTAAGCATAAGCATGAGGATCATCTTGCATTATCAGGTGTTCTTAAGCATTTTGAATGTACTGAAACTTATATAAAATCTTTAATTAATACTAGATCAGGTCCTTATAAAGTTATAATCCAGAGTTATGATTTACAAATCACTCAATTTTTTTTGGTATTAAATTCAGAGAGTGAATATCCATAATGGATCAGATGTGTGTAGGGTTAGTCACAGAAGATTTGTATAGAGGTAAAGATGTC
This sequence comes from Neogale vison, assembly GCF_020171115.1. Taxonomy (NCBI): domain Eukaryota; kingdom Metazoa; phylum Chordata; class Mammalia; order Carnivora; family Mustelidae; genus Neogale; species Neogale vison. Next base: position 70,754,066 of record NC_058103.1, read on the forward strand.
TGGAAGATTCTCCAACATAAGGGAATATGGGGAGCCAGACTTTCTAAGAGAAACAGGAATAATAAAGTCATAGTTTTGACGAAATATATATGGATGAAGGAAAGAACTGAGTTCTATTGTATGATTTTCAGGGGTTCTGGTTACAATACAAATCTCTGTAGCTCTCATAGGTTATTTTAAAAATGCATTTCTTGGGGCACCTGGGTGGCTCAGTGGGTTAAAGCCTCTGCCTTCAGCTCAGGTCATGATCCCAGGCTCCTGCCTCTCTGCCTACTTGTGGTCTCTGTCTGTCAAATAAATAAATGAAATATTTAAAAAAATACATTTCTCAGCCCAAACTAAGCATTTTGTTTTCTGGTGCATTCATTTTTGTCCTTCTTTCAGTTAGGCTGCTCATGCTTATTTATTCACTTTTATCATTAAAGAAAACAGAGCAAAATGGCACCTCTCAGTTTATGCAAAAGTCAGTGGTAGAAAAAAAATACTAAAATTCTTAGTCCACTAGCTTTCAGTTTGGGTCATTGCCAGCAAAAATGTCCAATGTCCTTTATATCAAGTTATTTAATTCTTCCTTGGGGTTTTTCCTTAGGAATGTGATATATATATATATCACAATATATATATATATATTGCTGGAGGAAAACATGAATTAATTTCTTGCAAGTTCTGTGCATCATTCCACTTTCATTTATATTAAATGTATTCTATAAATCCTGCAGGTTTGTTCTGGATTGTTTATAGAAATATACTAGGAAGAAAAGGATGATTGCTAAGCTGGATTTCAGTAATGGAGTAATCAGAGACTTTCATAGAGTTCATTTTATTCCTTATTTATGATTTATAGTTGCTTCTTTAACTGCCTGCAAGGTACATGAAGGAGCATAAGCCAGAAAACTATGAAAACATACATAAATATTTATTCAAATGTGTTATTTTTTGCCCGATAACAGTTTTTTTTCAGTTTTCTCTATTGTAGCATATTTTTCAGAGCAACTCACTCAAGTTTCTTCTGTTTTGTTTTGCTTTTATTTGTTTTTGCAAATTACTAGGGAAAAGGCAAAAGTTTTATTCTCCCAGAAGAAAGTGCACTCACTGCAACTTTATCACACCCTAAGTTGAAAAACATGAGGATGTGATAATGATGCTGTTACTATTGTTTCCCAAGGAGCACAGTTGAGAGGTAAAGCAAGCAATCAGGTCACACTCCCAGTCTCGCCTTCTACATAATCTGAAGCATAAAAAGAGCTTTGCACAGGTCTGGAATTTATAATACCATTCTCAAAAGTCTGTGTGTGTAGGGGTGTGTATGTGTGTGTGTGTCTGTGTGTGTGTGTGCGTAAGCATGCATACACACATGTCCACCTTTCATTCCTTAACAATCTCTAGGGATATTAATATTATGCCTAAACAATGGATTGAAAAGCAAAAATTCAAACAGCTGCAAACACTAAATAACTGTTTCGAGTCCAGTGCACCAATTTTACTGGATTCATCATTGTTTTAATGTTACTAGTATGAACCAGAATAAGGAAATCTGCGGGCCTAATGATAAGCCCAAACATCCCTCTCTCATTGATATCAAGTGCAGACATTATGGAAGGTATATTAGTAACACGTTTTCCAGACATCAGCTGGGTGGCTGTGTTAACAATACCGGCAAAGTGCTCGGGTTCTAGAGTCAGAATGCTGGGCTTCACATTATGGCTCTGCTCCTCTCCAGCTGTGTGATCCTATGTGAATTACTTAACCTTCAGGGACTCAATTTCCTCTTCTGTAAAATATGAGTGTTCTACCCTAGTTTTACTGTTGGGATTATATGTACTAAACTATTCATATATAAAATGTGTTAAAGAGCTTAGTACAATGCTAGACACTTAGTACTCAGTAATATTAGCTAACATCAGTATGTAATGTCTCAGTAAAGATTTTGCAATTGACTGACATCAGAGAATATTAGTTGGGTTTCTAATAATTATGTCTAAAAGAACAGTGACTCTATCCACATTGAAGACACATTGAAGGTGCTTTAAAGACGACAGACTACAAAATGACCTCCTTAATGATTGAAGAAAAGATATCTGTTGGCTCACTAAAGTAAAATAAAGTAATATAGCATGTGACTTGGGGAAGGAAATAAAATTTATCAGTGTTGGAATTGTTTAACAATCTCTGATTTTCAGTGAAAGAAAAAAGTTATCTAAGGCAGAAACATAGCTTGACACAAGGCAGACTCATTGCATAGGACAAATTGCTTATGAAATCTTTGTGACAGGAATCCCAAATGATACATCAATTCATTTAATGACCAGAATTCTGGAGGGAATGGAATGTGTTGGGTTGTTGTTGTTGTTGTTTTTAGAATGTTAAATTTGGCTTGAGTACCCATTGCTTAATATTTGCTATTTGGCTTTGAATGATGTGCTTAATGGATGCCCATTCTCACGAAACGATGATCTAAGAGTGCATATTTCAACACCGACAGCAGTAGCAGGAGCAACAGAGTTTGTATTCCCCAAAACATGTGAATGTCAATGGGTTCATTTATTTATTTGTTTGTTTATTTTATCATTCATTCATTTGTTCATTTATTCATTCATGTATGCAGGCATGTGAACAACTAAGCAATCTTGTCGAAGTCATTCTGTAGTTTATGATGATTGAGATTATAATTGGACTTTTCCATGGTAATAGTCAACACTAAAACTTAGCAGAGTGGCATCTGTTTTCTAAGATAAAGGCAGTAAACATTCTGAACATGCGAGAGTTCAGGTAATGTTATTACCAGGAGGCCTTCTTGAAGACTCTACTAGAGGCTGATATTCAGGCAATTAAGAGATGAGTAGAAAAGCTATGGAGAAAGGTTGGTATAGAACATTAGGAGTGTAGGGCTAAGACACCAGGATGTAAGGCTCTGATTGCAGGGATGCCATCAGAAGAATAAGTGTTAAGATTTAAGGACTAATAAGCAGACAGGTGTGGGAGTTCTGATTACAGAATGCAATACAACTGTTATAAATCTTGACAATGAATAACTCATGTAGCTAAAAAAAGTTGGGAAGAAAGGAGGAGTGTGTACAAGAAAAGAAGAGTAAGTGTTTTTTTTTTTTTTCTTTATCTTTTGTAACAATGGATCAAAATATATACTCAGCACTGATAAATCTAGTAACGGAAGCAGAAGGAACTTTCGATCTGCTAAAATTGATGGTAAAGGAGAGAGGAAATGGGATTGCAGACAATCATTCTATATACTAACTTAATAACTTCGTATAGCATTTTTCAAGGAGCTATGTAAGAAAATAATTAAGAAAAGCAGAAAACTGCTTTGGTAACTGTTGGGAAACAGTACAAATTATAACTTATATAAAGAACAATTTAGTAATATCTAACAAACATTTCAAAAGACACATACTTCTTGACTTAAGAAATTCCATTCAAAAATTTATTCTGTAAACTCCAACATAGGTGAAATGATATATGTATATATAGTTAATTATTGTAGCATCATTTATAAGTGAAAGATTAAAATCACCAAAATGTCCATCAGTAAGGGACCAATGAAATAAAAATGTAAAAGCCCACAATGGAGAGGCACAGAAGGATAGGAACTTGTATGTGCTGATATGAAATGATGTCCAAAGTAAAGTGAAAAAAAGAAATGAGAGGGGTGTATGCTACCATTTGAAAAAAATGTAAAAAATGCTTGTATACGGGGTGTGTGGGTGGCTCAGTGGGTTAAAGCCTCTGCCTTCAGCTCAGGTCATGATCCCAGGGTCCTGGGATGGAGCCCTGCCTAGGGCTCTCTGCTCAGCAGGGAGCCTGCTTTCTCCTCTCTCTCTACCTGCCTCTCTGCCTACTTATGATCTCTGTCTGTCAAATAAATAAATAAATAAAATTTTAAAATGCTTGTATACATATTAAATATCTCTAGATGCATACCAAGAAACTTCATAGCAATTTACTTTAAAGAGGAGAACTGGGAGCTAAGATTAGAGGTAGGGAGGGAAATTCATTTTAGATCTTCTTTGCTCATTTTTAAATGTTGTAGCATTAATAATTATTACATTTAAAAATAAATTAAATGTGAATTCAAGAAAAACAAGAAATATTCATTTATGTCATTTGTGACCTCTGTGAAAATGGCTCATTGGAATGATTTGAATGGAGTAGGTTGAGAGGAAAACAGGGGTTGAGGAAACAGAGAAAGGACAGTAGACAATGGACATCTTTTCAGTACATTTACTTGTGCTTAAAGTTATAGGTGGGAGCAATAGTGTTACAGGTAAAAGATAACAAATAGACCATAAGATAAATATAGATCATGGGAAAGATTGATAATCCTCCAATATATTTTCATGGTAATGGGGGATGCTCCAGTATCTAGGATGTAAATTTTACCCAAAATAATGACTATGGTTTTGAAACATTAGATTTTTTTTTTTTCTGGTAGGAATTATATATAAGGACTTGATCTCTGCTAAGGCCCTTCCTCCTTGGTGGCAATAGGAACATTTTATCTGTATCTATTTCTCTAATGAAAGGGGGCAGAGAGGATAATTGAATAGATGGAACAAAGCCACACGATCATGGGAAAAGGCAGTCCTGGTGAGGCCGGCAGGCAGTGTGGTATAGAATCTCCACCCTGCTGGTCTTTCTGCTTTCAGATTCCACCAATATTCTTGGTATGTGCTGCTTGGGAGAGTTGAAGGGAGGAGCAAGTGACAGGACATTCTGTAGGTCTAGCCCCACAGAACAAATGGAATATGGTTATTGTGTGAAGAAAAAAAAAGAGAGAAAGATGAAGAAGAGTTATGAAATAGTTCTATTTCAAGATCTACAATTATGTAGACATTTATTTTGCCTTCCATCCCAAAATATATTCTACTTCTGTAGTTTATCTGTAACTTCGGGGAAAATTTATTTTGTTTATTGCATCTGCCTCTCATGTCCTGCTCATCCTGCGGTTCACACCCAACCCAAGCCATGGCCACCTACACCCAAATGTCTTCTCTCTTCCTATCCTTTTTTCATATACTATTCTATGGCTTTCTATTTCCATCATGTGAAAATTGTTCCACTTTCTCACCAATGGGCTCTCCACCTTCTTCTGCTCCAACTTCATTTTTTAGAACTCTCAGTTGAGGGGCGCCTGGGTGGCTCAGTGGGTTAAAACCTCTGCCTTCAGCTCAGGTCATATCCCAGGGTCCTGGGATCGAGCCCCACATCGGGCTCTCTGCTCGGCAGGGAGCCTGCTTCCTCCTCTCTCTCTCTCTCTCTCTTTCTCTCTCTCTCTGCCTGCCTTTCTGCCTACTTGTGATCTCTGCCTGCCAAATGAATAAATAAAGTCTTTAAAAAAAAAAAAGAACTCTCAGTTGACAATACAGACAAGTAGGTGGAGATATTGCATTTTGTTTTGGTAGATGAATGAGTAGAAATTCTAGAGTCTACAACAGGGCCTGTGAACTGAACACAGGGTCAGTCACTATTATTTAAAATAATGAATAGTGCTCACTTTGGTAACACATAAACTAAAAATAATACAGAGATTAGCACGGCCACTGCACAAGGATGACATGTACAGTAATAATACAATATCAAAAGAACTAGATTTTCATTTAATTGAAGGCAACTCTTTTAATAGAGCTGCCCAATGCAGAACAAGCCAGGCTTTTCTTTCAAAATACACAAGGTTTATCATTCGGGTCACCTACTTCCCAGTTTGTTATAGTGAGATTTCTGCATTAGATAGGCAGTTGTTTTGAAGGTGTCTAAAATCTTTCCAAATTTTAACAGTTTATGACCATTGGATTCATTCTCTACTTATCACTGAAGCTCATTCTTATGTCTGCATTGCTTCTTAAGAAGTCAACTTACCTATAGTAAAGTGCTTCACTTTTTAAGAAGATACTAGTTCAAAATCAAAATAATTTCATCTTTAAAAAAGTCAACCTGCTTAGGTATTCAACTAGCTTTTGCCAGAGGGGGTGTTTTGAAATGAGCTGAGACAGTGGCACGTGACTGCACAGGCGTCTAGCACAGCAAGGGCAACCAAGATGAGAGGGAACTGGCACAGCTGTTCAAAAGAAGGAGAGGTACTGGTTCCAGGCCTGCTCCAGAGAGCTCAAAGGTAACTCAGCCCTGGCAGAACAAAGAACCCCAGGAGGGAAGCTTTGCTCCAAAACAGAGGTTTTTTTCTTCAGGAGAAGACTGTTCCAGGAAAAGGAAACTGGCTGTTTCAAACTCAAAAAAAAAAAAAGGCTGATCTCATGGCTCTGAGCAAAATAGTGAGTAGAAAAGAAATATTAACTTGAATCCAGCTGAGAGAAGTGGATCAAAGTAAACCTACTGCATATCTAGGAAGAGAAATGACTGTTTCTTCTACTTAGTTTTGGCCTGTTTTTCCTTTGTTTTATATTTTGTATTTTTTTCTATTATTTATGGTTGATAAATATGCTTTGAAACTATAGGCCCTTCTTGTTTGTTTTCTCTGTATCATTCATATTTAACTCTAGGAACGTTTATAGAATGTGTCTTATAGAGCAGACACTATGTAAGGTGCTCTAGTTTAGAAATAATAGGACATGGTTCCTTCCCATGTGGGAGCTTTGTAGGATAGCCACACAATTCATGGTAATAGCAGGGAGTGGTTAAAAAATACAGGTTTTGGAATAATATGGGCTAGGATTTAAATTCTGATTATATTATTTCTTATCTATAAGGACAAAGAAAGGGGCACCTGGGTGGATCAGCGGGTTAAGTCTCTGCCTTCTACTCAAGTCATGATCTCAGGGTCCTGGGATGGAGCCCTGCATCAGGCTCTCTGCTCAGCAGGGCACCTGCTCCCTTCCTCAACCCCCATCTCTCTGCCCACTTATGATCTCTGTCTGTCAAATAAATAAAATCTTAAAAAAAAAAAAAAGGACAAAGAAAAGTGAACTGAGTTCTAATCTTCAATTCCCTTATCTGTAAAATGTGGATATATATGTAAAATCATGGGTTGTATGTAAATGTAAAATCTCATGGGTTGTTGTGAAAATTAAATGAAATTATGTATGTTATTGATTGAATTAGATCCCTACGCCCCGACAACCACAGTTGATATTTTGAAGCTCTAATTCCCAATGTAATTTCATTTGAAGATAAGGTCTTGAAGGATTAATCCATTTATTTGTGGGGAGAAAAGCAGAAGTATTTCTAGCAAAAAGCATGAGGAAACATACTTGGGAGATTTCATTCACTAAACTGAATGCTAGAAGACATGGTTGGAAGATCCAGATCTCAGTTGTGAATCAGGCTGAATTGATATCTCATTTCCCTCTTAGCTCCATTCTTTACTTTTTCCTGTCTTGCTTGCTACCTCATGAGTTGATTGTAAGGACTGTAAATAGAGGTTCTTATGCTCTCTGGCTTTTCGAGCCAGTGGAAAATGGCAAGAAAATATGAGAGGGGAGTGGAGAAAGAGATCAAGCTATGTATTCCTCTGGTTCCTTCTCTGGGATGTAGTCTCTAACTGACTGTGTCCATTGATTAATAATCACTACTACGTATAACCTGGCCTGTTCTAAGTCTCTTTATTTCTAGGTTTTTAGTAACCTCTTCTTTACTTTGTTACTTTGAGCCTAAGGGTGACAATGAAACTTCCTTGAGAATCCCAGGTTCTTGTGTTGTTCCTTTGTAATTTTCCATGTCCTGTCTATACTATTGTGATTCTTTCTTTTGAAAAAACACACAAACAAATGAAAACTTTCCTAGAGTTTTCCTGATTTGAGTATAATCTTGTTTCCTGTTAGAATTTTGCTGATGAGTATTGATTTCTGTATTAACACCTGACTCATTAATTAATTCATTTATTCTATTGTAAACATCTGTTGAGTGCTCATAAGGGTCTACTAAATACTATCTCTGGTCTCATGGAGATTCAGGTCTGGTGTGAGGGGCGCCTGGGTGGTTCAGTGGGTTAAGTCTCTGTCTTTGGCTCAGGTTGTGATCTCAGGGTCCTGTGATCCAGCTCCACATTGGGCTCTCTGCTCAGCAGGGAGCTTGCTTCCCCTCGCCCTCTGCCTGCCTCTCTGCCTACTTGTGATCTCTTTCTCTCAACGACAGATAAATAAATAAAATCTTTAAAAAAAAAAAGTCTCATGTGAGATATATACAAGTAAATAGCAATAACAAAATAGCATACTAGATTTTAAAATGAAGAGGCTTAAAATGCTTAGGAGTACATAGCAATGATGCCTGACCTGAACAGGATTTGAGTAACAGTATGCAATGTGAGATTGGCACAGTGGGAGATAAGAATACAGAAATTTAGTACATAAGAAATGGTACTACATTTGAGGAATGAAATGGATGACAGAGAGTAAAACATTGAAGATCTAGCTGTATATATTTTGTCTAAAGAATTGGTCACAGAAACACTATGGGGAGAGTTGTCCATAGACTTGGCCTGGCCTGATTTGGATATGATTTTTGTCTTAGGTAGATTTAGGGATAATCTGACTTCATTAGATGAAATTAATTTTGATCCTTTCTAAAAAAATTGAGGTAAAATTGACATACAACGTTATATTAGTTTCAGGTGTATGACATAATGATTTGAAATTTGTATATATTGTGACATGATCACAACAATAATTCTAGTTAACATCCATCACTATACATTGTTACAGATTGTTTTTTTTTTTATAAATTTTTAGGATTTATTCTCTTGGCAACTTTGAAATATGTAATACAGGAGCACTAGGTGGCTCAGTGGATTAAGACTCTGCCTTCGGCTCAGGTCATGGTCTCAGGGTCCTGGGATGGAGCCCCACAGAGGGTTCTCTGCTCAGCAGAGAGTCTGCTTCCTCCTCTTTGCCTGCCTCTCTGCCTACTTGTGATCTCTCTCTCTCTGTCAAATAAATAAAAAATCTAAAAAAAAAAATAAATATGTTATACAATACTCTTAACTGTAGTTGTCATGATGCACACTACATCGCCATGACTTATTTATTTTATTACTGGAATTTTGAAACTTTTGACTTCCTTTATCCATTTTGCCCACCATTCACACCACCCCCAGGCAACTGCCAATCTTTTTTTTTTTTTTAGATTCTAGATATAAGTGAGATCATATACTATGTATCTTTCTCTGACTTATTTCACTTAGCTATAATGCCTGAAGTTCCATCCATGTTGTTGTAAATGACAAGTTTTTATTCCTTTTCTATGGCTGAATAATATTCTGTTTTATTGATTTATGTATCTATTTCTGTGCCAGTAGATACATAAATCAATAAAACAGAATAGAGAGCCCAGAAGGAAACCCACGCTTATATGATCACTTAATCTATGACAAAGGAGACAATAAAATACAATGGGAAAAGAGACCATCTATTTAATAAATGGTGTTGGGAAAACTAACAGCCACATGCCAAAAAAAAAAAAAAAAAAAGAAAAAAAAGAAAGAAAGAAATAAAGAAGGAAAATAAACTGGACCACTATCTTACACCATACACAAAAATTCACTGAAAATTTAATCTAAATGGATTAAAGACTTGAACGTAGTCAGACCTGAAACTATAAAACTCTAGAAGAGAACATGGGTGATAATCTCCTTGACATTGGTCTTAGTAATGATTTTTGAAATTTGATGCTAAGGCAAAGGCAACAAAAGCAAAAAGAGACAAGTGGGACTACATCAAACTAAAAAGCTTCTGCACAGCAAAAGAAACTATCAGCAAAATGAACAAGCAACCTCATGAATGGGAAAAAAATTGCAAATCATATATCTGATATGGAATTAATATACAAAATATATAAGGAACTCATGCAACTCAATAATATAAAATAATTTATTTAAAAATTGGCCAGAGGACCTCAATAGACATTTTTCCAAAGAAGACATACACATAGCCAATAGGTGCATGGAAAGACATTGCTTTGATTACTACAAATTTGTAGTGTATCTTGAAATCTGAAATTGTGATACCTCCACTTTTATTTTTCTTTCTCAAGATTGCTTTGACTATTCAGGGTCTTTTAGGGTTGCATACAAATCTTAGGGTTATTCTAGCTCTATAAAAAATGCCATTGGATTTTTGATAGGGATTACACTGAGTCTGCTGTTTGCTTTGGATAGTAAGGACATTTTAACTATGAATTCTTCCAATCCATGATACCAAATATCTTTCCATTTTTTTTGTATCATCTTCAATGTCTTTCATCAGTGTCTTGTCTGTGTATGGGTCTTTCCTCTCCTTGGTTAAATTTATTTTTAGGTATTTTATTCTTTTTGATACAATTGTAAATGGGATGGTTTCATTACTAGTATCTGGAAATGCTACAGATTTCTATATATTGACATTGTATCTTGAAACTTTACTGAATTTATTAGTTTTAATAGTTTTTCAGTGGAGTCTTAAGGTTTTCTACATATAGCATCATGTCGTGCAAATAATGACAGTTTTACTTCTTTCTTCTTTCTTCCTTCCAGTTTGGGTGATTTTTGTTTCTCTTGTCTAAGTGTTCTAGGTTGGGCTTCCAGTACTGTACTGAATAAAAGTGCCAACAATGGGCATCTCTGTATTGTTCCTGATCCTAGAGATATAATGGATGACAGAGAGGGAAACATGATGGCTGTAGGTGTACACATTTTGTTTAAATAATTGGTCACAAAAGCCCTATGGTGGGAGTGGTCCATAACCTTGGCCTGAACTGATTGGGATATGGTACTTGTCTTAGATGGATTTTTGGATAATCTGACCTCATATTTGATGAAGTCATTTTTGGTTCTTAATTGTTCAAGGAGATCTAGACAACGATGTGTAGTTGTCACATGTGACTGGAAGTCATTTTGCTTTCAAATTTGTCTTCTGTACCTCAGGAATAATATTTTGATTTCCTATTCCTAATTGTTTTTCTCTTTTCTCTTTTTCATTTAAAAATTTCTCAAATAATTGATGTATTAGGGTATTTCAAATAGAACCAATAAGATGTAATCATAGATTCTTATTTTAAGAAATTGGCCGCGATATTGGGTCAGTAATGGGGCAGCTTATAAATCTAAAATCTGGAGGACAGACCAACAGCCTGGAGTCCTAAAGAAGAATTAATGTTTCAGTCTAGACGCTAAAGGCAGACCAGAGACAGAATTTTTCTTCCTTTTCTCTTAAGGCCTTTGGTTGATTGGATGAAGCTCACTTACATTAAAGAAGATAATCTGGGAATGAGAGAGTATCAGGATAAGTGAAATAAGCCAGTCAGAGGAAGGCTATTATCATATGATTTGACTCATGTGGAATTTAAGAAGCAAAACAAAGGAGCATAGAGAAAGAGAGGGAAAAATAGAGCAAGACGTAATCTGAGAAGGAGACAAACCATTAGAGACACTTAACTGTAGGAAACAGACTGAGGGTTGCAAGAGGGGAGGTGGGTGAGGGGATGGAGTAACAAGGTGATGGGCATTAAGCTGGACATGTGATGTAATGAGCACTGGGTGTTATATAATACTAATGAATCACTGAACTCTACCTCTGAAACTAATAATATACTATCTGTTAATTAATTGAATTTAAATAAAAAAGAAGATAATCTGCTTTACTCAAAGTCTACTGATTTAAACATTAATTACACTTAAAAAATGCCCTCACAGCAGCATGTAGATGAGTGTCTGATCAAACAACTGGGTACTTATAACTAAGTTGACACATAAAATCAACCATTGCAATGAATGTACATGACCTCCATATCTTTTCCCACTGCTCCCTCACTCAGCCTTTAACAACTCACATTCTAATTCATTGCTAACCTGAAACAAAGCTTTCTCAAAGGACATATAGGATTTCTTTATTAATGAGTCCAGATGCTTTCTGACTACCTTAGACTTTTTGGTAATGTTTGGTGTGCATGGTCACCTTTACCCTCATGGAACCACTCCTTTCCTTTTGATTTCTAGACAATGTCAGATCTTTCTTTCTGTCAATTTGACCAGTTGTGACCATTCCCTGCTTAGTTCTTCATTTTGGGTTTCCTTCTTCATCTTATTCTTGGAGAGCACATTTATTATACTGATTTCAGTGCTTAGGTTTGTGTCTATGACTTCTGAATTTCCTCATGTTATGACTGCTCAGCTAGGAGGTCTCTTCGCTCTATTACAGTTCTTCATCCAATTACTAATGAAATTATCTCTGCTTTTCCCTATGGCTTTGGCTGTCTCCTCTATCTTGTAATATGTTGTTAGATAGTTCCTTATCAAAATTTTTATAGTATAGCTCTTCTGATCTAAAATCACCATCACTCATACTTTGAATATCAGCTATTGTACCTGCTGCTTCCCAAGGCCTTTCAAAACTTCGTTAACTCCTTGATCTTTTATCCTTTACTTTCCAACATGTTCTGATTAGGCAAATCTATTCACGGTCATCAAATTCATTTTATCTCATCCCAGTTAGATAATCATTTTGTGCTGGATGCTTGGAATACAAAAATAAAAAATGTAAGACATGTCCCTGCCCTTCATGTATGGACAGTAGCAGATCAGACCACACACGCAGGAAGTAGGTGGAGAGCTTACCTGCACATAACTCATGCTAATACAATTCAGCCCATGACTAACTATTTTAGTAGTTATATAAGCCAGTTTTAGTGGACAAATGACATATTTGATGAGGGAGTAGGGTCTAATATGAAGGCCAATAGAAGCCAAGAATCAGTGTGTGACCATAAAAATAAACATTGGCTTTTCTCTTTCTCACACAGAATATCAGCCTTCACTAGCCCCATGTTTTTTTAATAGGTTAAAAAGAGCCAGCTTCGTGACAGCTCTAGAGGGATTAAGCTGAACTTCAAGGGTGACAGTTTATGGATGGCTATTCAGAATTGTGTAGCTCCATATATGCAGTGACACTCAGGTCAGAGAAAGCTCTGCTCTTCCTCATCTGTTTTCAGTAAGGATTCCCTCATTTAGAATCCTCTACTTCTGCCAAGCATGTAAATCTAACCTATCCTTTATGGTTCGGCTCAAGAATGATTTCTTTAGTGAAACATTTTCATTTATTACTTCTTGATTAGTCTAGCTGTCATTGATCTTCTCCTGTAACCATACTTTAATATATTATTCAATAAATTGTTACTATTTGCAACTGTTTCATGTACGTTAATCTTGTTTGTTCTAAGGAGGTGGTAAATACTCTTTAGGGCAGACCATGTCTTATATTTATTTTTATTCTCTAACATTGCTAGCATAATGATTAGAAGGTAGTAGATGCTCAACAAATTCTTAGAAGCTCATTTTTCTTCGGTTTGAAAGAAGTGGGGAGAAACAATAGCAAACACTTGTTGCATATCTAATGTTGTAGACAGAGTGCTAGCATGTGTGCGTGTGTGTGTGTGTACATATAAAATTTAATTATCATGAAAGCACAGTGAGGAGGATATTCTTATTTTCCAGTTTTTTGATAAAAAGCAGAGACTTCTAGAGCTAAAATAATTTGGCCAAGATTACAATAATTCATCACTGTCTGATACAATCTTTGAAATTAGATCCATCTGAATATAAAGCCCATGTGATCCCCAATCCTTTATACTATCTCCTTATTACACACAGTTCCTGTAGTGGATGCTGTCATACAATGTCCTGATTCCCCTTCCAGGACTGAGGCACTCATTTTCCCAGGATCTGGGAGTATTGGTGGTTGAGAACATTAGCTGTGCTCTTCTGTGAAACTTGTACCCCGCTGAAGAGAGCAGCCTCACCTAAGAGGATGCCTTGTTCTCAGGAGCAGTCCATATCCAGGGACTGGTCCCTGTTGGGACTACCAGGAGTGCCATTTTCATTCCAGCTCAAGAGTTCTCAACAGGAATGACTATGGCAGGACTACTTTATAGTTCATCTTCTTCCTCTGCCTAATCCTACTTTCTTTACTATGCCACCCCCTATGTTTATCTCAGGAGCTTCCCTTCAGTAAACTTCTCCCATGCAAATCTCTGCTCTCCAAATAACTGACCTGGTAACCGGTATCATCTCACAAGCTAGATGGTTATCAGAAGACTGTGACATGTTCTTATCAGCTACTCATAAAGCAAACGAAGAGTTCTTTCAGAAAGACTTCCAATACAGACTATAAGTGATACATGTTTCTGTAAGGTATTGGTACTACTGTATTTTCCTTGCTCCTGGCTTTTAATTCCAAGCACAAAAGTTTTTACCATGAACAGGGAAGTATAGATTTTGTTGTCCTCCTATAAAGCAACTCTCTTAAACTCATGCAAACTTTACAACTGTTAAGGTTGAGAGTATCTGTGAGCAATTTTTTCAGAAAAAGGAAGTATGATTCTAGTTCAAATCACCTGATACTACCCAGGACACATGAGAGAAATTCTTTTGACTCACTGCAGTCATAAAAAATATACTTTCTCTGGTCCTAAATTTACCTCTCACATGGCAAATTATAAAAGCAATCTCTAAGTCATTGCTTGCGAATCTAACAATCCTTTGATTTCAGCTCTTTCACGCTTTTGTTATATCAGAGAAATATAATACTCTTATTGTACCTGAAAACTGCTATGTATATGTGGCCACTGTTGGGACTATGATTGGGATATTATTAAAAGCAGAAAAGTCACTTTTGGTTTTTAGTCGCTGTATAGCACACAGCTTCCTGACAGAAGTTAGCTAGTGACTATTAGGACACCAAAATTCAAACACAAGGGAAAAGCAGAAATGTGCCCCAAGATATCATTTTCTGAATCCTTAGGGAGCAATGTAATCTGCCCGGGCACACAGCCCCTCTCTTGGGAAAATGTGGGGCAAGAAAAAAGACTGGTATAATTAGAAAGTCTAAAACAACCTTCCACCTATAGGAACTCAACTCCTGGACATTTAACTAAAATACAGTGAAGATGGATAGAGAAGAAGGCAAAAGAGTTAATTAAAGTATGTGTTTCTATAGTCATGGATTCCGTTTACTATATTCTCCATGTAGTTAAATGGAGCTGGAGAAAGCAATGAAAAATTTACCTCCCATTGCCCATTTCTATTTAATCTGGGAGCTTCTGATATTTCCTAGCTGGTAACTTGATGATAGATTTGGGGTTATGTATTCTACCTTGTCCCCTTACCATTTCCCTTCTTCCAGCATCCTACAGGAGCTCACAGCTGTGCTGCCATCCCTCGATACTGCACCACCAGCCATCACAGGCAAACTGTAATACATAGCAATCCCATTCCATGTAGCATAATTGGTAATCAGATTCAGAATCAGTGAGGGGAAAATAATAGAGGGGCTCATTGTACATGATTATATGCCAGACAACATAGAACAAAGGGTACCTCTCTGGCTAGGTTATTGCTGCCCGAGCTCATGGCTCTAAAACTTTCAGCACCTTGTTCAGAAGCAAGAAAAGAGCCAACAGAAGCTCTGGGAAGGAGACGGGGGGTGACAAGCATTAATAGTGCCATTATCTCAAGTTAATGCTAAGCTGATAAAATATTTGGCCATGGCCTAGGCTTTTATTTCCCATGGAAATATGGGTTCCGAATACCACAATCTATCACAGAATCTCAAGGGGACTGCACATTTTGTAATGTATTAAATTCATGTAAACTGCCACTATGAAGACAGGAAATCTAATTTAGAAGAAAATATTCCAGCATAATAAGGAGGCTAAACTGAGGTGGCCACATTAGGGACACACTGGCTTTCTGGCTGACTGTTTTCTTAATCAAAGAACATGTCAGTGGGAAGGCCACCAAAAATGATATGGGATTCAGAGCTGTCAGTTTTTAGATGCACACAACAGGTAAATTAATATTTGGTGATAGGCTTCTGGTGCTTGGGGCTTGACAGCTTATGCAATACCACTTTGGCACTACAAATAAGGGGAGATCAGATTCTTTGTCATAGTCAACCAAATATCACTATTCTCAGGCTGTCACTAGGCTGCTTATGAATCTACATTAACTCTTTCAAGCCATCAACAGCCTCCTTAGAGTTTTGTTTTTTTCCTAGAAATGTATCAGTCACTGTGAGAATTAGTTGAAATAGCAACTTGCCTGTTGTTTCTCTATTATATAATCAGAGCTCTGAGCTGGAAGAAACCACATGGACTATCTTGTCTGACACTAGCCCTCCTACCCACCTGCCTGGAGAGGTGAGACATTGCTTCGGCTCAAACTTCTAGCCAGTGGCAGACTAGGAAATGGGATTTGTTTTTCTTCCATCATATGAAATTTCCAAAAAAAAAAAAAAAAAAGAAAGAAAAACCATTTGCGAAATACTCTGATAGACACACTCAACTTTCAGCATAATCAAACTGTGAGCAAAATGGAAGTACATTTTATAAGTGAGGAAACAAAGACCCAGCAGTAAAGAGACTAACTTAACATCAGGCAAAGTTGGAATTGTTGTCTGGTTCCAGTGATTCTGGGCTTTGTGGTCTCCTCACCACATTGTATACTGCTTATATTAAAACCAAGATGGTATGCTGATAAAAATTTTTCCTGAGATTAACCCACTGAGCCACCCGGGCACCCCAAAATTTTCCCTGAGATTAATACAGTTCCCTTTTTCATCTGCTCTTTTCCAAATTAAAAAAAAATATATTACTAGGTCTACATTTTTTTCCCACAAAAATCTTAGTGTGATGTAACTCAAGTTTAAATACAGGCTTAATCAAGGTCATCTCTTCCTCCTCCTTTCCCAGCCACTCTTTACTCCTCCTCCTCCCTCCGCCCTTCTACTTCCTCTTCTCTCTTTGTATAAAGCGAAAACAATACTTCCTGAAGATTAACTTGTCCATTTGGTGCTTGCTTTCTGCTCCATTCCTTCTAGAATGTATAGATAGTCTTCATTCTTTATTTGCACATCATTTAATGTCTATTAACTTCTAAAGGTTATTGAGTCTTACAGACGGTTCTTTATATAATCATTGTTCAGGTCAAATGCAAATGTGGTTGTTATTTTTGCAGTCATCCAGAAAAAGTAAGATAAAAATTTGCCATTTTTATTTTTTAATATAAATGAGTGACATCGCTTACCATAACTGTCAGGAGCTCTGTACTACACACTATCAGATTACACCGCAAAGAGGCCAGAACGCTCATATTAAGCTCTAGTTCACTGAATTCTATCAGTCATCAGTTATGAAGGGACAATTTCCCCACAAGGGCCTGTTTAGAAAATGAACCCTTTCCTATTTAGAAGCTCTAGCTTAGACTACATTACCATCAAGGCCACTAATGATAAGATTTAATGGACACTTAAAAAAATTTTTGCTTAGATAAAAGCTCCTGTAATTGTTTTTAGACAATTCAAGTGGATTCAAGCCTGGCGGCATCCTTTTTTTTTTTTTTTTTTAAAGTAAGAACCTCGGGTACAGAAACTATTCTATGAAGATAACACTATGTCATATCTTATTTTGAACAGGATTGGGCATGTTGGAAAGGGCACAGCAAGCCAGACTGGTTAAAACTGAGAAAAAAAATTGTTCGTCTCTCTTCCAAATTGAACTTTCAGGTGTTGTGTTACCACCCACTCCCTCTACCTCAGCTCCAAGTTCTAGAAGATTAACCAAAGCTCAGGCAGGTCGCTATAACGTTGATGGAGTTTCCTAGGTTGCTGCTATTCCTAGGGTCCCCAAGGAAGCATCTAACTACAGCAACAACAAAAATGTTCCTAAGACACACTGGTGTTTGTTTGAGTCTCAGCAGGCAGAACAGTGGGGGCTACCGTAAGAAGAAGTTGAAAGAATATTCTTAGGCTTGATGAGTTTGAATAAACATTAGGCAATGTCTTGTACTTCAGAAACAAATACCAGACTGAAAACTAGTCTATACAAGCATCTGACCATTACAGTGACCAACAGAATCCATTATGGCGGGGTGGCATTCACACAGCATACTTACTGTATATATCCAGTTAAAGGCAATGCACATAAACACACACGTGTGCACACGCACACACACACACACACACACACACACACACACCAATTTCATAATTACCCATATTTACACCTGGCATTCTACTCATTGTAGGACTACCCCTATGGGAGTGTGTCTTGAGACCATAGTCCTCATAGCCAGCTTCTAATGCAAGCATCTCGTGTTATGAGTGCTTCTTGTGACAGAAAAGCACATTCTTATTGAATAGGGCCCTGAAAAATGCATGCACATTATTTCATCTAATGCCCAGATAAGGAAATAGGGATATATTGTTTTAGTGAAAGAAAAATTGGTTGTGCTGGACTTACTGAGAGAGGGTATGACACTAGAACTTTGTAGGTGAGTAAAGAGATTCTCAAAGGTAAATATCACTTTGGAACCCCAATTCCATCTCAGATATTACTCTACTCTGATGATCCATTCCACATACTTAACTATGATATTTAGGAATTGCTTATTAGAGCAAATATAAGAATGCCACTGAAAAATACTTAATCCATAGCTCATATTAGATATAGCCTTCTTTCTATTACATACTGCCAAGGCAAAATAGTTAAAAAAAAATCCATATTGTGGATGCTATTTTCTTCAATTTCCTCTGGACTGATACCTATAGAGCTCATTTGCTCATTAATATCTCATTTGATAGTAATAGGGTGTTTCTGTCTCTTGAATCCATACAACTGAAACACCTAAACATACACACCATACCTTAAATAGTTCTGTCTTAAATGAACTTAGAAAATGTTAGAAATAATTAAATAATTTGAAAGACAAGCACATATTCAAATTATTGCTGGAATTATTTCCTATGGAATTGTTCTATAGGGAGAGTTATGAGCCAAAGATCAATTTTGTGTGGCTCACAGGAGTCCCTCTGGCTGGTATCATAAGATAAGTAGAAATAGCCTAAGTAGAAACATGTAGTACAAGACTCTCTGGAAGAAGAGCTTTTCTTGTTTGCATAATTCTAGCACCAGAACCTTCACTGCAATCATCAGGGGGCTCTGCCAGTTCAGAGAGCTGTAGGATTTAATGGAAACAGTGAAATGATCCATTGGAATGGCTTAATCCATACTATAGAATGAGTATTATAATTGTTTCATTGTTAAGCATAGTCTTATGTAGCAGATTAGAAAACATATATTTTTCTATCATTCTTTATTATGGAATTGGAGAAAACCATTAGGTAGTTCTGTTCAAGTGAATGAGCTCAGTGTGAGTTCAATCCAGTTGCCTCCTGTTTTTGTAATATCGGAATTCTGCTCATCTTCCTCTGTCCATCTCCATACTGTTTCTTGCATCAAACATGTCTGTGCTTGGGCATCACTTTTTGTCTATTAGGAACATTATCACTCTTTGCCCATTTTTAGTATCTATATGTAGTCACTGAAAGTTTATTTTATATATCAAGTATTTCTTGATTATTTTGCTAAAAGGAAGTTTTATTTCTTCTAAATAAATTCTAAAATCTAGTCAATCCCTACTAACCAGGAATGACAGGCTTGCTTTGCCCTGTGATTTTCTCTAACACAAGTTTTATGCTCTTGCATTTTCTAGCACTATGTTTTTGGCCCCACTGAAGCCAGAAAGCCATTATAAAGTTAAGAATGTTTATAAAGAGAAGTTGAATATATTCTTTGCCCACACCAAATTATCTTTGGCCTTTTTGCTTCTAATATTAACAAGGAGGCTGAAATTTTGACTCCAGAATCACTGTTATCGGTGGTAACGAAAATAACCATTAAGGAACTCAGAAAACAGAAAAGACTTTCCATTATCATCTGCTGCTACCAAGAAATCTTTGGCATTCTGGAACCTTTATTAAGAATCTTAAATCTCTAAGGAATAGGTTTGTAATGTTACAATTTTCTGTAGCATTTAAGTTTTAGAAATATTTCCCAGTTGGTTTGTTCTGCCTATCCATTTTTATCTTCTATTTCTAGGAGAAAGTGACATTAAAAATGTGAAAAAAGTTAGATTTCTAACTGGGCTTCCAGTTGCTCTTTGACATTGACTGTGCAGCAATGCTGTGAAAATGAAACACTCCTCCTACATCTGAATGCTAGGTCTGGTGGTAGGAGCTGAAGACAGAACCTTTTATAATAAAGGGAAGGGATGCTTGGACACAAGATGGGAGGGGATCTTGTCCAGAGATTGCATCTAGTCCAAAGTCATTCACACAATTCCTTGAGACAAAAAGGTAGAAAATCCAAACCTGATACAGAAGTAAGCTCTAATGATGCCACAAGGAATTTGCTTTGTGGTCTCTGAGAACCTTCTTCTTCTTCTTTTTTTTTTTTTTTAAATTTATTTATTTGACAGATAGAGATCACAAGTAGGCAGAGAGGCAGGCAGAGAGAGAGGAGGAAGCAGGATCCCCGCCGAGCAGAGAGCCCGATGCGGGGCTCGATCCCAGGACTCTGGGATCATGACCTGAGCCGAAAGCAGAGGCTTTAACCCACTGAGCCACCCAGGTGCCCCGAGAACCTTCTTCTTTACCTTCTGAGTGAGATGGATCAAAGTCAGTTTTCACTGCTTCAGATGTGGCATGATATCAGAGCTACCATTAGTTTGTGAAATTGGACAATTTTGAGGATCATGCTGTTTGTATTTACAGAGCGATCTTCTTCCAAGCTCTAGTCTTTGGGTCAGGTATTCTCTTTATGTCTTGGAGTACAAATTCCCAGGAAAAATCTGACACCTATAATAAAATGGGCATATTTACATTCCTCTAGTTCCTCTAACATCTCAATGAAGCAAGCATAGTAAAGGTGGTGTGTGGTATAAATCATTAAGCAATGATTATTGAAGGTTTCAAAGACATGTGGTGCTAAACAAGAACTATTCACTTTCAAAAGTCATGTGAGGAGCAAAATTGCTCCACGCATAAATTCTGAATATTTTTACTATATTGAGGACAACCTTCTCAGAATATCATTCACCCTGACTTCAGTATTAATTGTCTGCAATTCCTCTTGCTATTCTAAGAACTAAAATCAAACTTCATTTAAGAAACCAGAACCTGTGGAGATGAGCAGGTTAGGTGATAAATGTTTCTTCATTCCTAGCAACTATTGGATTTTCTCTTTCAGCTCAAAGAATGAGGAAGCAGGCAAATCTCCAAGGCTGAGCTTTTTGGGGTGAGATTTTTCTCACAACTCTATACCCAATTATCTGTGTGTACCATCCACAGAGATTCTGAAGGTACTGCTATTGAAACTGACCTGGTAGACATTGCAGGTCTTCAGGATGAATGAATAAATAACTTTGCTGAATGCTGCTGAATATGTGATAATGTAATTAGTATTCCTGCCAACGGAATTGAAAATGAGATGTTGCATCTCTAGGGACTTTTGTACTTCTCTGTAAATAGTTTCTCTTAAAATGCACAAGATACATATGAGCTAAGCAAAAAGGTTCACTCTAAATTAAAATGTTATTATGCTACAGATGATGTGGATGAAGGGCTTACTGAATTGTCACTCCTGGATTGACAGGGAAAAGCCATCATTTACATATTTTCTAAATGCATTGAGCCCCAAAGGCATTTGGTTTCTTCAGATGACAAAAAAAGCCATTTGGGTTAGAAATAATCCACTAGAGGAACACAATGGTGACCCATTGCTAGAATCTCCATGACTATAAAAATAAGCCTAAAAATTTATTTGACACTAAGGAAAAGGAAAACAAACTGTTTGCAATTGGGTTCACTCTTCTAGATTTCAAAATGAGGACCTTAAAAATGTAATGTTTCAAAATCATCACAGATTGCTGCCTCGATTTGTTTAAAACATTAAGGCATTTACCATATTGGCACCAAATCAAGTTAATCTAATCAATTTCCCCTTGGATACTTCAGTAACTTAGCATTTAAATGTTAATCAGTTCCATTCGGATTATTTACATACAGGTGCATAGGAAATAATCCAATGGATTGTTGCCCAATATTTGCTAGCTAAAACTGCAAAGACAAGAATTATTTTTTCTTCCTTCCAGAGCATTTGCAAAGGATGAGTGAACTTCCTTCAGACTCAGCAGGACTTCCTCAGTCTGGCTGTGTTTCAACTCAAAATGATTTCCTCCTCAGAAACAAGCACAGGGATGCCAGTTCAATCTCACTAGAAATGAGAATAGAGATGTATGTCTCATGGTTAAAGACTCGAATCAGAAAATATCTCAAGAGCAGCTGCTAGTGGGTCCAGTCCCTTTAATGGAATCACTATCAGCTTAAATAAACAGGAAAAAAGATCAAATACAGGGCCAAAAATCAGAAGAGTTGGCCTAACGTTGCCACAAATAAGCTCTGTGACTGTGAGCAAGTCACATAAGTTCTCTGGGCTTCCATTTCTGCCTGTGTAAAGGAAAACAACTTGAACCTGTTTTTCCTTCATTCATTCAAATATATTGAGCTCTTAAATTTCCCAGTTACTGTGGTAACTACCAGGTTCCCACGGGTGAGCTCCTCATGGAATCTCCATCCGTTACACATCCGGGTCTCTTTTGTTTTAACTGACACCATCTTGGTTTATTACTTTCAAAGCCAACAGTGAAGAAATGATTACAAGTCAGCAAGAACTACTCCTTCTCATCTTACAAAGTTGGGGTCATCCTTGCTTAGGATCCAAAGGCACATGTGAATAATTAATGAGTTTATAAGGATTGGCCTATTTTCAGTATCTGTGGCTTTTATTAGCTAAAGATTCTCTATCACCTTAAAAATAACATTTAATAAAGGATTCCAATATTGAAGATAGGCTGATCAGTCATTTTATACATACTAACAAAACTTACCTACATAGCGTATTACACATTTTTAACCTCTTGGTTCCCCAGATAATATGATTTTTCTCTAGTTAGATTGCTTTCACTTGCAAATCTTTATATATCCTAAACCAACCTTCTTTTGATAAACCAGAAAGTTTGCTACTTCCTATACACGTATTTGTCCAGTAACATTAACTTCCATTTGAAAAAGTGACTTATGTGACACTTAACTGGACTCTTTAGGTTTCTATAGCCCTAATGTCATTTCTCATCTGTACTTCATTCACCCATGAATTCAGTGTGTATATTCTGACCATTTACCACATGTCTGGCATTTTCCTAAGTGCTGGAGGTATAGTAGTGAGAAAATAGTTTCTGCCTTCATGGAGTTTAGCTTCTAAATAGATGACAAGTTCCTAGAAAACAGGGCTCATTTTAATTTTTTCATTTGTTTTTGTTTTGTTTTGTATGTAATAGAAAATACTTGTTTAAAAACTAGATTCTTGTATTGAAGATGCAAAAATATAGAAACCTGGAAGCAATAAGACTCACTTCAGGTATGTTATGAAGGTGATAAAGAATTATCATGCCACAACCCTAGATAATTCAATTAAAATTAAGTGCTTTTTGTATCACTGCCATTATATCCACATTGTGAGGGCTATGGTTAAACTCGTCTTAGGGATAATACAGAAGTATAACATGTGCTTTTTAGAATCCAGCTCACCTACCAAAATACCTTCCTTCTTTCCTATGTCCTTCCTTCCTCTTTTACTTCCTTCCTCCCCCTTCTTCCCTTCGCCCCTTTGCCTTTCCCTTTCTTTTCTCCTTTTCTTCCAGAGCCACCTAAATACTTATTGTAGTAATACCTGTTGTGACCTTTGCATCAGTCATCTTAAAATTATTATCACTAAAGAGATGAGTGGTAGAGGGAGGCAGTGTTAAATAGAAAATAACAGAATTTCAAAAACTGTGATTCAGGAGTATGGAAGCTTTATTGAGGCAAACGGGTTCAATAAAACTTAAAATTATACTACCTACAAGTGATCAGTCGCTTGTAAAGAAAAGACTCCACTGTTAACACCTCCAGGTACAGAGGTGGTATAATAGTGATAATGTGGTCAAAATTTTACTTTTTAGCATAAGAATTTCTAAGCAAGCATTTTCTTTTCTCTTTATTTTTAGAGAAGAGAGAGGGGCAGAGGAAGAGGGAGAGACAAAGAAACCTAAGTGGGCTCTATGCTGGGCATGGCGGCTCGATCTCATGATCCTGAGATCATGACCTGAGCTGAAATCAGGAGTCAGATGCTTAACAGGCTGAGGCACCCAGGCACCCCCTTAGCAAGCATTTTCTAAACTCCTCATACATTAAACTTTTTGGAAGGTTAATCCCAGAGCCTAATAACCAAGATCTCTAAAAGCTTATTGGTTCAAATGTTTGTTAAGGACAGCCAAAAGAAGGTGAAACAAGTATGTATTTCTAGGGATATATCCAACTGATCAAGCTTTCACTCCCAACTGCACACAGATTTCCTGACTTTCAATCTGACACCCATAAATATTCCAGCTCAGTGGGTCTTTGGGTTCCCCTGTCTCTATAAATATACCGTAGCTTTTGATTGTTTTATGATGGAAGTTTATTTTATTTTATTTTTGCCTGCACAGTTGGTTTTGTTTTTTTCTATGCTTTATAGACCCTTGTCTTTTTATTAGTTCAGTGTTCCCTGTTGATTTTGTGTTTTATATTCCTGCTGTCACCACCAGAACCTCACTGTAAACAAGAATGTTGTATCTCAGTGGGTTATTTTCTGTTAATGACCTGTGATACAGTATATAAATAAACCAGAGAGTCATCCACAGGTGCAGTTTATTAGAGTTATTGCACTGTGGCTTGGGTAATGTTCCTCGGTTCTTTAAAACTTTGCTTCTTTGAGAAGCAAAGGGGCCAGCTAGCTGGCAGTTTTGAAGAAAGAAAAATGAGCCCGTCACTTTGCAATGGATGGGAACCCAGCCTAATAATCATCATTTTAATTTCTCAGTGTCAACCTCTAGGTTGTGGTATGACTTAAAAAAATTCTGCTAAGCCAAATTACTCAGATAAAGCAGCCTGGTCCTAAGAGCTGTCTTGAGCAGGAGTGGAGAGAACACTCAATGGTCCCTCCCCACACATAAAAAATAAAGCCACAGGAAAAAACACACACTGTACTGCTCAATTAGAACAAGAGGGATTGTTTTTGGGTTATACACAGGTGTATAATGAAGACCGATAATGATAGTTTATTAATGAATTCTCATAACCCTCGGTGAGGTAGATATTATTAAGATTCGGGTTCACGTGGGGGCAATGGAGGCTAAGTAACTCACCCAGGGCCACACTGTGAATCAGTCCCTACATGGGAAACAGAGACACCAAACGAGCTCCTGCCACACCTCAGGCTCTAACCAGTAGATCTTGGTCTGTCTTTGTCTTGGGATGAAATTTGCAGAAGCAAATTGGAGCTGAAGAGTCAAGAGAAAGAAGGACCGTTTGGTGATGGTTTCCGAAGGGAGCGGAGAGACAGTAAGAGGTACTAAGGACATTGTAGCGTGCTTCAATGAACGTATAGGTGCTTCTGGCTCTGAAATACATTAGGTACAGATTCCGCCACACATCAGAGGCATTCAGGATGTGGAGGAGACAAGAGAAGGAGCAGAGTTACATAAAGTGGCAAGTACAGAGAGGAGGCTAATATTCTGGACAGTCTATATTATTATGCAGTGTGCTTACAACAGAATGTTCTGGACAATCTATACTATTACATGGTGTACTTATAACTGAGTTCTAGAAACTTATCTTGTTGGTCACGCTGTATAAAGAAGTCACAGGCTTCTACCTTACTAATTGTGAGCACAGTATTAGTAGACATTCCTTCTTTTTCACTTTATTATTCATAATAATACAAATAATGTTCTCTTATAAATATTTATAGTTATTGCTCGTATTGGGGGGAAAAAAAGGCCTAAATTTTTGCCACAGGTATCCTGGATGACTCTGCTCTGAACTAACAAAAGCAGCCCATGCATAACAAATCCCTAGTAATTTCAGACGGTTAATTAGCGCCTGCACAGCCATACCTGTCGCCAATATGAGTTTCACTTTGATGCATCTCATTCTTCGAGTTTGTTACAGGTCCTTTATCAGACAGACAGACTTATTTCTCTGTGCCGTGTTTGTTCTGGAAATATTTCTGCTTAGTGGAACCTCATGATCAGTTAGCTCCACTGTTTTATCAAATACATCAAAAGCATGAAATCCTATGCCATTGCACAAAATTAGTTTGGTGAATTGGCATTTCAGTAGAATTCATTCAATTTTACTAAATTCAGCTGAGAGTGAACTATTGATGCACAGTCTTAGAAGAAAAATACTGGTGCATAGATCGCTCAATAGCCAAGTCATAGCTTTCCCCAGTTACAGGTCTTATTGTCTTATTTGCCATCCCATGATGTAGCCGTTGTTTAAGTCTAGGAGCATAATTATTATTCATCTAGAGAGAATACCTATTACTTGAGATGCTTGTTGCTTCTCCTTTGCTGATAGTTTAAATAAGGGAAGCAAAGCCTTCAGTGTGAAAATCATACTTGAGTTCTCTACTTCCCTTACACACCCTATCACCCTAGTGTTTCTCATTATACATACTTTCAGGAGCTTGTTGATCAAGACACCAGACATGCACCCATAAACACTTCTTTCTATATGAGTTGTTTATGGGGTTGATATCTTTATGGTCTCCTTAGTAATTACATACCAAGGCATGGTTAAGATGGTTAGAGAAAAGACATTTATAATAATGACTTCAGACTTTCTCACTTTGTGGAAACTCTTAAATCATTAGCTGATGTTAAATCAAATGACCATTTGGTATTACAGTTTTTGGGGGATTTTTTTTTTCTAGTAAGAAGAAGGAAATACCTATAATACTTGTTTGCCACTAGGCGAACCGTAATTGAGGAAAAAAAAAAGTACAGGTACATCAAGTACCAGCTGTGATACTTCTTTAACAAGTAATATTTAAAAATTATTATAAATCACAGTCTCTGTCAGGTACATGTTTGTGTCTCTGAACTGGCCAAGCCAAGTTGTTATCTGTTTGAATTTTATATTTTTATTATTTCATCTCTAACTTTCATTTTTATTAATTTCTAATTTACTAAATAGGAATAGAGAAATGAAAAATCTTATCTTTTGTCTGCCTTGCAAAATGACTTCGGAGTGACATCTGAAACAAATGTTTGTATATGCTTGATTAAATGCATATATGGATGTATGTTAACATACATAATTTTTCTTAGTGATTTATATGACATATACCATTTCATTGAAAAATTAAAACAATATAAAAAAATTATCAGAGGAGCCTTCAGAGGTTAAAATAGTAAGGTAAGTCGTTGAGAGAACTAAATGGCACCTCCTTATTGCTTTAGTTGGAGCTTCTGGGAGCATCCAACACCAGGGGCTAGAGGGCAGAGTGACTAGAAGTCTCAGGAGAGCTAGGTAGGAAATGACCTGCCAGAGGGAAGCAACCATGTAGACCAGGGGAGAGGAAGCAGCCAGGTGGACTACAGACAAGGCCAGGACACCTTGTTCTGTGATTTACAGGATATGTTGCATAGTGCATACATAACTTTCTTTTTCTGCCTCTGTGTTATCCGATTTCCTCTTGAACTGGTGGGGAATGTTGATCCTAGTAGTCCTAGTAGCTTAGGTTTGAAGGGTAATTAGAGATTTACTTAACTTGGCATCTAATACCTGAATCCTTAACACAATGTTCTTGCTAAATAGAAACCTACCTCTGCTGGAAGTATTGTAGTGATGGCAAATTTACCACATCTCAAAGTAGCTATTTCAATTTCTGCCCCTCTTTGACTCATTTGTCTAATGCTGCCTTATGCAATGACCACAGCAAAGGACTCTCTTTCAGGTGTCATGCGTCAGAGTTTTGAGGGAACCATTCCTGATGATTTCCTCCTTTTCTGACCTGAGATGCCATGTTATGTCACCAGTTCTTTAGGTCACGTGGTCCCAAGACCACCCTTATCTTCCTGGCTACTGCTTTCTGAATGCACACTAGTTCATCAAAATAACAACAGATATTTTCTAAGAATGGAAATAATATTCCAGATATGGTATAACTCATGTAGTATGTAAGAGGGATATTGACTGCTAAGTTCTAGATATCACACCTCTACCAATGCCATTTAAATTTGCTTAAATGCTGATCTGTCATATTATAGAATTGGCTCAAAGAAAATGCAGGGGAGGAAGAATAATGTTTCCTTTACCTTTCTTGGTTCTTGGCTGAGACCCTTCCTATATCCCATAATGGAAGGTTAACAGGAGAAAAACAAACATGTTTAATGACATGTATATCTCCTATATACACAGGAGAAACCCAGGGAAATTGAGTAACTCCCTGAAATGGCCCAAGTTTATAATGTAATAAGCTCATGAAAGGGAACAAAATATACCACCCCAAAATATGTCACTTTGGCCTAAATTTTATCTTGGGATGATTATTTTTAAGTAACAGCAGATATAAGAAAAGCCCTGGAAATGGAGTAAGTTGCCCTTTTGTGTGACACTTTTACATTACAAGGGAAGTAAGATCTCACCAGATTATGTGCCAGTTTCTGCATCCTACACTTTGAGACATATTGATACACTATAGTATTTCTGGGGTGGAAGACATGAATAGTTAAGGGATTTAAGGAAATGTCCTGTGAAGAACTGTCGAAGGAATTGGGGAGGCAACATAAGAAGAAATAAGAAGAAATGATGTCTTAGCGATTTCTTTGAGAGCTCTCTTCAAATGTCTGAACAGCTGCCATCCAAAGGTAAAAGTTGGACTAATTGATATATGTTAAAACAGGGCAAAACTGACCCAATATATTTTTTTTTCAAAAGTGGTATAGGCTATTTGGAGCATTAGTGAGCTACCTGTCCCAGATAATTTAAAAAGTGGAAAATAACTGACTGAAGATACTGTTATAGCATTAGCTTGTCTGATATGGTCCTGGGCTAAATTAGTTTTTCATATTAATGAGTTTATGAACATTTTTTGGAACCAAATAACATTAACATTTATCCTTATTAAATGTTATTTTAATACTTTGGCCCAATCATTATTTTGTCATATCTTATAATTTGGTGTCATTAACATTTACTTTGTTAATGTTGTTTTTATCTTTTTATTTAAGTTACTGATTTAAAATGGTAGCAATATATTTAGAGATTCAGCAATTAATTATTCAACACTTCATAGATTGTGAATGCCCTTAAAGGAAACAATTGTTAAGTACACATTTTACTATTTTTATTCTCCAAGATATGGAAGATTTTACTCATTGCTTTGCAATCACATTTCTTTGATCTACCATCTTAAAATGTTACAGAAATCCAAAAGAAAGAAGCAGAAAGGATAGGAATGCCTGGGTGGCTCAGTTGGAGGATAGAAGAAGGTAGCTTGGTATGACCCTATGAGTGCACTTTGTGCTGACTTTAAGTGTTACCAGACAAGGGACTGTTGCTTGATGTGCAGTAAGCTAAAACCTGACACTGGTTTTGCTTCAGAGAAAAAGGGTTTTATTGCAGGGTGTCAAGCAAGGGATATAGGACAAAGTTTCTCAAATCCACCTCTTCTAAGAGTTGGGATTGGGTGTAGTTTAAGCATAAAGTTGTCAGAATGTCCTGGGCATGTAGGTTGAATGGAATATGCTGATGGGATATAGGGACATAGGGTCTCCTTTGTGGACATGTGCATTCAGAAATTGGCTCCTCATGGGACACATGTTCAAAAAATTCAAAAAATGTCAGCATAAGCCTGACTAATAGGGAGCTCTTGGGTGTGTCATCAAAGAGCTTACTTTTGTTCACTCTTGGTCCTTTTTCATTTGTAAGAAAACTTGCCAGTTGGCTCTAGTCTTAGCTAGCCTTATGGTGGTTGGTCTATTTCTGCAAAATAGGCTTATAAATCAGTCAGATTGTCCATAGTTCTCTTAGGGTAGGATGGTCAAGCATTTGTTAACTTAACATGTCGTTTTCATATGTGTATTCATCTCTGACATAGGACCCACGGGAAGCTGTGGCCCAGGTTGAGGGTTGGGCTAGGGTACAGTAAACTTCAGGTCTTGGGTCAGCTGATGGAGGACAAATCTTTAAGAAGAGTCCTGGGGTTAAGTAGTGACCCTTCAATATGAAATGTGCAAATAATGAAGGAAGGGATAGCCAGGAGTGTAAAATGAAGCAGTGGTTTGGAAGAGGTTGGAGATAGAGGGGAATAGAGCTTCCATGCCCAGAAAATGACGAAAGCAAGAGTAGGCATAGGGTGGTGGAAGTGCTTGGTCAGCTGCAGAATGGGCAGTGCAAAGGGAGGGTTCAGTTTAGAAGTGAGCCCAAAACAACATTCATGATCACATTAGCTTCTGCTCCCGCATTCACTTAGATACAGACTTAGCGATCCTCAGAAGAATTAGAGTGTGGCCAATGACAGACACTCATAATTCATTTGTTCTATAATGTTTTGTCTGCAATAAACTTTTATTCCTTTTGAAGGTTAGGATTTTTGTGCATTTCTGATCTTTGTTATCATCTTTAAATATCTATAATTTTTCAAATATTCTAAGCAGTGACATAGATTGCATTTGCAAATTCAGCCCATGAAGTATAACTCATTTTGGACCTAGACATTTAAATAATTTGGTTAAAAGATCCCATTGCATCCTAGAATCCCCCAAGCCTAAAAGGTTCTGAACCTTGTGTAGCATCTTAATAAAAGAGCAATAAATTTTTAGAGAGGTGATAAGACAAAGGAAAGGGACTTTGAGTTTCTAAAGTGGCAGACTGTGAGAAGGTAGCTAGGTAAGGGACCAAATTGAAGATATGGGCTAGTTTGTAAAGTTTGTTACCTAGATTCCTTTGATATCCTCTCTCCGCTGATAAAAGTAGCTTTTGTCCTTCCTGTTAGAGAGAGACGAGGGCAAGGCTGTTAAAATTCATGTTCTTTTAGACAAATAGAAGGCAGAGAGATTTTTTTGTATCTGCTTCTTCTCAGTTGTCTTTAGGTCAAAATAGTCATATGAGAAGGTGATATGTTTTGGAGTGGCATATTCTACTACCCTTCACACTGATGTAGTCTTTAAGACCCTAATGTAAACAGATGTTTTAAACATTTATGGAATGTGTAGCATAAGCCAAATTAGTTTAAACTCATGTATGTTTAAAACATTAAAAAATTAGAAATAAAAAACATAAAATGCTTAACATTTCTATCATTTTATTTTTATATACATAGATGTAATAATATTTATAGTTTTTATTTGACTTTGGGTGATTATTCCTACATTTTATGGGAGGAATTTTAATGTGGTTGATTATGGGTTATTGCTGTAGGCCTATTGTTGTTTTATAAAGGCAATACATACATATTTTTTCTTTGAATATGAATTTTCATTGGATGAAATTCAATGAATTCATTGACTATGTTTCAATGAATATATATATGTATACACACACACACACACACATATATATTGTCTTCATAAAAATCTTTTAAAAAAAGGTGAGATTTGAAGTACTTCTGCCATGGCAGTTTTCTTTTCTTTCTTTTCTTTTTTTTTTTTTTTTTTTTTTGCTTTGCCATGGCCGTTTTCAGATGCAGTTATATATATTTATTATCTATGTGATTATTTATTATGTCACTACTAGATTATAAGCTCCAGTAAAACAGCAACTCTACCTGCTTTCTCTATATTTTATTAGGAACACATTTCTACATGCCTGGTAGGGAATACATATCTAAAAATGAGTTAAATGAGATGTTACTCAAATTTTCTCTTCTCCTATCCTAAGGCATAATTCCTCTTCATCCTATTTTTCCGTACCAGTTTGAAGGCCACTCATGTTCCTGTAGGTGATTATTGGTTTGTATACCCTTGAAAGATCCCCCCCGGGGCTCCAAGCACCCCGGAATGGACCCCTTCTCAGGAGGAGACCCCCGGACCCAAAAACCAAGCCGAGTCCACTGGTCAGATGCAAACAGCACGAGGTTTATTGAGTAGACACAGGTACCTGCGGGCGGTCAAGTCTTAGGAGGACTCGCGCGCCAGCCCTTAGTTCAGGGCCTTTTTATGGGGTTTGGGGAAGTGAAAACATACGTACAGAAGCAAAAGCATGGTTACAAAGTTTTCATTGGCTGGTTTGAATGTAAAGGCATACTTGGTGTTTGTAGATTGGCTAGTTCAAATGTAAAGGCATACTTGGCGCGCGGGAATACCCCTGATTGGTTCGCTCAGCATCCTTCATTTACATAGTGAGAAGTTACTTTCATTGGTCGTTAACAAAAGGGAAACAGACAGTATTGGCTAGATTTCAATCCTTCATTAGCATGTAGACTGACCATCGGCATTGGCCAGATCCCAATCCCTTATTAGCATGTAGACTGACCGTCGGCATTGGTCAGACTACAAACCCTTATTTGCATGTAGACTGACCATCGGCATTGGTCAGACTACAAACCCTTATTTGCATGTAGACTGACCATCGGCATTGGTCAGACTACAATCCCTTATTTGCATGTAGACTGACCTTCGGCATTGGTCAGACTACAATCCCTTATTTGCATGTAGACTGACCTTTCAACATTCCTTGTAGTATCTTATCACTTTTTACAACATGAGAGGATTGTTTAAGGGAGTGGGAGAAGGGGGTGTTGGCTAAGCAAAGAGAAGGGGGAAGGAGGGGGAAAGGGAGGGAGAAAACCCTTTTCACCCTCAGACACTGATATCTTGATGTCCTTTTCCCCGAGCATCAGACCCATCCCTCTTCTCTTCATTAGTTATACTGTTGAGAATGTAGATTTTGAAATCTTGTTTTCTTTTCTTTTTGAAAGTTTCCCCCACCGAATTTTAGATCATGTTAAGTGTTCATTTAAAAATATAATTCATAGCTTAATGCCAACCTTTTGTGTGTCTTCTTGGTTTTGTGTCCCTCTTTGAAATTATGTACATGTCAGTTTAAAATTTAAATTAATCAGGGGCTCCTGGGTGGCTCAGTGGGTTAATGCCTCTGCCTTTGGCTCAGGTCATGATACCAGGGTCCTGGGCTCGAGCCCCGCATTGGGTTCTCTGCTCAGCAGGAGCCTGCTTCCTCCTCTCTCTCTCTCTCTGTCTGCCTCTCTGCCTACTTGTGATCTCGTCTGTCAAATAAACAAATGAAATCTTAAAAAAAAATTTAATTAATCAGATAGCCTTCTGAGTAACTGTAGGATTTCTTTGAATACTTTTTTTCTCACCCATCATTTTCAATTGTATAATTTCAATGCCATTTTCTCAAATCTCTTGTATAGGCCACATTCTTTCCCAAAGAAGAGGTGATATATTTTCCAGTGGCTCATTATAAACATAAATTTCATGTCACCCAAATTTCAGAAGTTTTGAAATAAAATACATTTCCTTGTTCAAAATTTCAAGTTAACTTTGCTACCTGGTCTATAGATTGGCATATATTCAAAGATAATCAGAAATTTATTTTTCTAATTATATTCCCTGATATTGTTACCTAAGAATACATGGGAAAAATCTCTACTAAGCTAGTATAGTCTGCCATGTGTTGTCCATTATAGCTAATGTTTCAGATTTATTTACAAATGTAATGCATTTTCTGTATACCAATCAAATCCCTTTAGGTCTTTGATCAATTAGGCAACTTAACTTGCCAACCACATATTCCCTAGTGCTCTTTCTGTGCCTTCTTTTCTATCTGGGAAATGATTTTACTTTCAGGAAGATAAAGCTCTAATGAGCCCTTAGGAATCTTTGTTCAAAGATGTCCCGTCCACCAGGGATCAGTTAGGAAGGTGTCCGAAGCGTGAATTACTTGCTGATTAGAAGCCAACACTAGATTTTTTTCCCCTATTTTTTGGGGTCACAAATCAAATTCAATCCCAACACCGTGTCTTAAATCCTACCTAACACCAAAGCCCCTTTTTTAAACAAAGCCATTTGTTTTTTTCATTCTTTCTTGCTGAGAAGAATATTTCAAATTCACAGCTTTCAAACTTTGTGGTAAATGAAAAATAATGCTTTAATAAATCTTGACCCTTTTGCAAATAGTATACCATTAGAGGGTTTAAATAATGCACTTGCTGACTCCTCAGATCTAAAATGCATTTTATAGACAATGTGATTATTACTAAATGGTAGTTGAATTATTAGAAATTAGAAGGTTTTTAAGCATTTTATAAATACAAAGTTTTAAAGCATTTTAAGCAGTTTTAAGAAATTTAAATACAAAGAATACCGAAGAGTGGTGAGTTAACCTCTTTAGTTCTTTCTTTCATTGAATTGAAGAAAAATTTAATTAGCTGGCAAAAATATGGGAAAATCCATAACCATATATACCTTGAGGTTCTTTCTCATTAGACAAAAAGCAACACCAGCTAAGATGCTGTTTAAACCAGATGGAGCTTAGTCTGAATGAGGAGTCAATTTTGTTACATGGCGTGATGAACAGAGCCATTATTTTGTGTGTGTGTGTGAGGATCCATTTCCAAATCTGTGTCAAGACTTGTTTCTCCACTCCTTAGATGAGAGTCCTTCTTAGGAAATCTTAAATGCTTAATGTTAAATAAGAAATTCTTTATGGGGGGTGCTGGAGGGAGCAGCTGGGAGGGGGAGACTGAGAGAGGGAGTAGGGAGGAGGGTAGGGAGAAAGGGGGAGTGGAAGCCTGTGAATGTCTCAGGTCTATAGAATCAAAACAATATTGACATCCAATCACATCAGCCAATTAGGCTTTAAGCTATAGCCAGTCAATAATGTCCTTACTTTGCTTCTGCCTTTTTAATGTAAAAGTTCCTTTCTGAGCTCCTGTAGATGGAGAACTCCTAACCACTTCTGGTTTGGTGCTGCCCAATTCAAATTGACTTGTGCTGAAAACTTAAAATTTTTAACATATTTGTTTATTTTAACAGAAAGAAGGTAGGAAGAAAAGTAGCTAGAAAGGGAGGAAATCATTAAAAGGTAACAAAAACACTGATTCTAGTTTGCTTCTCTCCCTCCCCTAGGTAGAAAGAAAATTCTTATCTTGTGTCATTAACATGTGGAGGGCTCCATTATTTAGTCAGTTTCATTTTCATGTTAATGGCTGTTATTTAAAAGTTTCAGGGAATTCAGAGAGTTTGGTGTCATCTGAGGTTAGGTTGAAATGTCTTAAATCCACTAGTATGTAGAACTGCTACAATTTAAACTAATACCACTGGTTGGTTCATCTTATGCAAAAGAGATACAGATCTCCCTGAAAGCTTCTATTTTTCTTTCCTGCCTACCTTCTGCTTAGGGAACTGAATAGAAACTTTAAAGCTTAAATTAAAAGAATCTTCTCTCATTCAATTTGGAGGTGGGAAATTGGAGATTGCCTCGACTGGAGAATTTTCAAAGGCTTGATACCTAAATGTATTCTTCGGGTGGATTTTTCCCGATGATGCGACATCATTTGAATACACTGAAGCCTCATCATTTACCAGGTTGGTAATAATTTTGATACAAAAATAGGTCTCCATAGGAATGCGGCTTGAACCAATAACAAGCAACAGTGCTTTCTTTGTGATAAATTGACACTAAAGCCCAATCCTGGAAATCTCTTATATTATTTAGAGGAGCAGTGATCAAAGACAGAAAAGAAGAAAGAGCTGGCAGCCTCGTATATTCTCCACTGATGCTGAGATAGTGTCAGTAATAGGTAATGCAGTTACTACTGGGGAGAGCTGGAGAGCAGCTTTAAACTTCACATTCATATATCTTGTGGAAAAGTCAGGGCAGGAGTGAAAAAAAAAAAAAAAGCACAGTGTCTTCCTGAAGTTCTTTAAAACTAGCCATACAAATTGCTGCTCCCCAGTTGCACGAGGGCAAATATAAATTTAAGTAAAACAAAACAAAATAATTGGAATGTCACTGGAATGCTGATGGAATGATAAGAAAAGTCCAAGGGTTGGCTAATGAGGATTGTTTCAATCCAGAGACTCTAGTCACTCCCTTTCCCAATTTATACAACAGTCTGTTGTCAGGCTATCCTTCCTAAAGTCCGATTTTTTTCATATCACTTTTTGCTTAAAATTCCCTGGGTTTCCCATGGCTTTATAGACTCTGGTGTTGCAAGATAGCTCCACCAAATTATTGGACACATTAAAAAATTCATGACGAAATTTAAGTCTCATGATATAAAACCTTTATTGATGACGATCTATGCTATAGGTTCCTAAAAATTTATAACATTATAGCTAGTGTAACATATACTATTTCATAAATCCTAATCATTATCAATAAAATATTAATTCACTTATATATTTGCATTTTCATTATGAAAACAAACATTTCTTTTCAGAGAGGACAAATAATTCAATAATCCAATGCTCCATAGTGTGTATATGGCAGTGCCTGTAGGTAAAACATATTTCTAGTTTATTCCCCTCTATATATTGCAGCTTAGTGATCATTTGCAGTGACTCATTCCATTCAATTGCTTTTACAGTGTTGTTTCACTCCTGCTCTTATTTTTTAGTTTTTTCTTTTTTTAGTATTCTCAATTGATTTTACAAGTTTCCATTCAGTTTTATAATCTATATGATCATATTCCAATATTTTGCTCCATGTTTTCTCAGTAGTCTTACAAATGTTTCATCCATGTTTATGCTTCTTAGACTTCCAAAGAATTTAAGTAAATAAAAGTCCAGAAATGTATGCAACTTTATAAGTCATATTGGGCTAAATTTAAATAAACTTTTATAACAGATGGAAGGTCAGAGGACTTACGTTACGAATTGGAGGGTAGACTCTATTTCACCACTTTTGTGTTTATAACATGTAATAATTAATCTTTCCATAAAATGAAGGGCAGAGGCACATACGTATGTAAGTTTATGTGTATATATCTGTATATATCCATTGACATCAATAGATATGTATTTTTTTTTCTTTTCCTCCTTCCTTCCTTTACCTTTTTTCCTTCTTGTCAATTGTCCTGGAAGTGGAAATTTTGGATGACTCATGACATTTGTGCCCCTAAGTCATCTAGTCCAAATACATTTTTCCAGCTTAATGCTAGTTACTTTTCCATATAAACCTTCCACTTTAACTTGAGTGCACCATCTAATCACAAGATAGTCTTCCTATTTCTCGATCTTGCCTATATCATTTCTCCCATTTCAGTACCTAACCTTCTGTTTGCTCCTTCCAGAACTACCAAATCTACCTTGGTCATATCTGTCACGCCCCAATCTCATAGATACCTTCTTTGATCTCCTGAAAACCATGTCATCCATTCCATTTTACCCTTATACAGAGTCATGTGCATATGTTTTTCTGGTGACTTACTTTGTCATGCTACTATCCATGTCTTTTTTCCTGCCTCCTCCACTATATTCTGAATCCTAAGAGGACAAAAATGTGGACGTTCCACTTTCATAGCACCTAGTAATAATGGGTAACTCCTGGGGAGTATCTGTTGCAGTAGTAACTGCATAGAATAGAAATAAATTTTCCAGGTGGTCTGTGGGGTTACCAAGCTTTTAAGATTTGCTTTTGATACTGTAGTTCTTTTCTTAAATAGAACAAATAAAAAGGAAGAAAAAGCAGAGGACTCTTGCCTCTGACATCATGAGAATGTTCTAGGCCTTTCTTGGAGATAGTCTCCAGCCTTGAATCTTAAATCCTTGTCACCATGGCTATCTTAATCATACAACAGTTCTGGACTTTGTTTTCTTATACTGAAAGCTGAATGAGAACATAGCCCTCCCACAACAGTAGCAGGATAGCCCAGGTAAAGAGTATAACTTTTCTTTTCTTTTTTTTTTTCTTCCATCTTTGAAAAATGTTTTCCTTTGTAACAGGAGATTTAGATTTACAAAAAGACTGCAAAGATAGTAGAGGGAGTTCCTATATACTACACACCCAAGTTTTGCTTCTTATTAACATCTTATATGAGTATGGTACATCTCTAACAACTAATGAACCAATACTGATACATTTTTATTAACTAATGGCTATTTTTTTTCTGTTCCATTATACCATATTATCTTTGGTAGTCATGCTTCCTTAGGCCATTATAAGCTGGGATTGTTTCAAAAACTTTCCTTATTTTTGATTCTAGATAATTTTGAGGAACTGGTCACATATTTTGTATACTATCCCTCAACAGGGATTTGTCTGTTATTCTTCTTGTGATTAGACTGTTATGTGTTTTGGGAGGAAAACCACAGAGATTAAGTGAAATTTTTTAATCATATCATATATCAAGGGTACATGCTGTTAACATAACTTACCATTGTTGATGATAACCTTGATCAACTGACTGAGGTAGTACTTGTCGGGTTTCTCCACTGTAAAGTTAGAGCATAACTTTTCAGAGAAGAAGGAGAATTAAGGGATGCAAAAGGCCAAAAAGGTTAACTTGATAATTTATTTGGGGTTCTTTGGTTAAGGCATAAGTGCATAAGGCACTTTCCTACCTCAAATTGAGAATGTACAAATGATTTCCTACTTCCCTAATTTGATGTTCATTTTCAATTTGAGCTCCCTTATTGTGCTTGAACACCTCCCATTACCTGCTACGAATATAGAATTGCCTTCTCAGCAATAAGCAGGCCCTCTAGGATTATGGTCCTGAGAATATAGGAGAGATTGCAACACCCTTGGGAAGTAGGAAGAGAACTTTCGGAAGTTACCACTCTCCTGGGAGAGCAACTTAGAAAATGGGGGGGGGGGAGCAGGGGGGAGGACAACCTTCAAAATGGGCTTTTCCTTTGGTCAAGATGGTGCTAATAGCAGGAAGGTCCTTGTTGCTTTGTTTTGGTTTTGCTAAGTATTTTGGACACCACAGAGAGTGGAAAAGTGGTTGAGAGAGCTCTGTCACATAGCTGGGTCAGCTGAAGGTGGCAGCAGGAACCACAACTCTTTGCTGACAGTTTCTATATCCTGCAGGCTCCCCTGGTGTCATTTTTTGTTGGCTTTGAATGAAACAGAACATTGTTTTCCAAAAATACTCCCACTTTCATTATGAGCATCATTGCCATTATCATCATCATTGCTATTCTCTGACTCACCTATCAGAGCAAACCTGCACATATTGACAGAGCCTGAATATAAGCACTTTACTTACTTTCTCAAAACAAGTGTCTGCAGGGTCACCCAGTCTTTATAGCTTCATAGGCAGGGACCCTCCAATTATAGACAAATGTTCTGAAATTACCTTTGTGTTCCATTCACAAACCACACAGATGCATTTTTCTCATTAAATGTGATTCCATGATGAGAGCAAGGCAAAGTGGAACATATATATTATCCCATAGAAGGTAAAGGCATAGTCAGAATATCCTAATTCACTAGTTGAGAAATAGGACAGGTGTCAAAAGTTAGGGTATTCTGGAAGCAGATATGTTCCACGGAAGGCCAAGGTGTTTCTGTACACCCAAAAGTTTCAAATCAGGTGTTTATTGCCTAAAACATGTCTGAGAAAATTAATGAGGTAAGTTATTACCTACCCTGTCTGCAGTTTTTCCATTACCAGCTATAAAAGCAGGTAGCAATCTCACTCTTCCTTGAAGGCATCATTCATTATAAATTACTTGCTTTCAATCATGAGAGGAATACAATGAAAAGGAAAGTACCAAAGAAGGTCTTCACCGGCTTTGTTAGGAGACAAAATAGGAGCATGGAACATTCATATTATTGTCAAACTTCCCCAAATGAGATATTTTGAATTCAGATGATTAGCTGGTAACTGGATCCTTGGTATTATCTGAAACCAGGCTGGTTTCTTTCTTTTCTTATATTTTAAAAACTCATGAGAGCCAGAGGCATGCTCTCCTATCGAAAGCAGTAACTCATGTTACTACATGACCGGAGAAGTATTTTCATTTGTATTTTGGCTCAGTCCTACTTTTGTTCCAACCAAGCATTTATTGAAGATGAAAGGTAGGAGTAGGGAAAAAGTGTTCCTTGTGGTTAATTCTGCTCCTAACTTGTCAGAGAGAGCCAAAAGACAGGTTTATGTTCCTTAGCACCATGCTTGGTTATAGTTCGAGATCACTCCTAAAGGTGGGTAAAAATCATTCTTGTTCATGGCTGTCTGTGATCATGAAGGAGTCTTCAAGATGGCCAATCTATAACCTTGATTGCTGTGCCCAATCATGTAGACACCCCAACTTAGATCCAAATGTATTTGTACGTACAGATGAACTTTGTTACATGATTGTGACATTGCTTCCTTATTTTGTGCTATTTACATCCAGACTTAAACTGCTGCACTGTGTTTTGGATATATGATGGCTTCACACAGAACTCTTAGGTGGAATAGGATTTTGAGACCAATATTCAGTCCTATGAAGACAATGAGGTTACAAAGATCATGGAGCACAGAAGTTCCTCGGGATGTTGCTTGTGATGAATTGTGAAATACTAATAATTTAACATTTAAATTGGGGAGAAGAAATAAATATACTCAAAGAGCTTCTCAAAATTAAGTGCAGGACTAATTAAGGCCAACTTGGCTGCTATTATTTTCTCTTACACTGAATATAACCTCCCACAGGCAGTAGGGGTGCCTGATGGATGTTCTCCTTAGGAAATGTGTGGTCATGTCTGATAAGCATAGGCAGTGCAACATCATTTATTTTTATCAAAACTCCCCAGGCAGGAGAAATTGATAGAGATTACCATTTAATCTGTAGGAACTGGGATCTTTATTCAGCAGTACTTATAATTTATGTACTTGAATATTTTGCTACACTTAAAACCTTGAAATCTCCAAGTATAAAAATTGCTGTTAGTTTTCTTAGAGTACCAATGGTAGTAACCACTTACTCTTAAATAGATCTCCACTTTGGAACTGAATTCTTTATCTTAGTGACTAGAATACATTACATCTCTTTACCCAGTAGTGCTTTGTAAAGGACTAAAATATTGTAATAAACACTGTCTCTTTTTCTGGTTCATTTTCTCATTCAACAAATTATCATCTTCTTTGCCATACATACATCCTGCTGGAATTTGAGGTTATATAGTTATATTGCTCATATGAGCTTAAGGTAGGCTTCACCCCAATAACGAAGAACCCCCCCCCAAATCTTTGACACCTTTAGTGACAAAGGCTTATTTGGTGCCTATATGTCTTTTGAAGATTGGCTTTGACTCTGCTCCATGTTGATCTACATTTTGCAATTTAGGCTGAAGGAGCAGCCCCTGTCCACTCACACCAGACTCATTCTAGTTAGAAAATAACAAGGGTAGCATCATGAGCTAGCTTTTAAAATTTCTGCTTGGAAGTGGCATATGTTACATTGACTCACATTTCATTGGCCAAATTAAGTCACATCTATAAGCCAATTGTCAATGAGGTGGAAAGAATAATCCTTCTGTCAAAAGGTCCTGAAATTGAAGGCCAGTGAATATTTTTGACAATAATACAATTTACAGCAAGCACTGCTCTAGGGAACTTACTGTCTAGATGCAAAGCTGAAAGTTATGATACAGAAGTGCTACAGGGCATGCGACAATCAGAGTTTTATAATAGCATCTAGTTCTTTGTTTTGCTTCCTATTAAACATTGCAAATATGTGCCTTTTGGTCAATGTTTCTGCTTTTCTCATACTGAGTTAAGGCAGATATTTGCTCAAATAAAACCAACTGAAGCCAGGTTTTGTGGTAAAAATACAGCATTTAAAAATGCGGAACAGATGAATAGTGACTTCTCCATTTCCAGGCCATATTGACTGAGTGTCCAATCCAATTGGTTGTGTAGATACTGACTATCAGGATCACAGGATGAAAAAGCTCTGATCTAATGGAAAAATGACTAATTCAATAGTCACATATCAATA
The DNA here is from genome assembly GCF_020171115.1 of Neogale vison. NCBI lineage: Eukaryota > Metazoa > Chordata > Mammalia > Carnivora > Mustelidae > Neogale > Neogale vison. The sequence continues at coordinate 70,795,659 of NC_058103.1, forward strand.
CTGCTTCTTGGTCTTCCAGTAATGATATATGTCCTTAAAAACCAAATGAAAAGGGCAAAGAAGTAGAAGCATATTAAAATTCTCCTGAGGCCTCTCCCAGATCCTCATTAGACCAGCACTGGTTTGCTTTTGGCTCAGGCCTTTGTAGGAGTCCCTCCCAATTCCAGATGGAGGCATATCGTACACTCAAGTCTAACCTCATTTGGGAATTCTCATGTAATTTCATTTAATATGAAATTCCTCTAACATCTAATAATATTTGATAATATTCAGTTGCCCAAAGGGGCTGATTGTTAACTTGTCTGAAACTTGTGATTCAGTTTAGTCATTCTTAGAATTTATATTGTCAGTAAGAGTATCATATAAATAATTCAACTGCTAACGAAAGATAGAATCTGTGAAAATGGTGGAATTTGCAAAACTTTCATTATCGTGTTTAACATTTGATGAGCTCTTAAAACTGAATGCAAAATACAAAGATTCATAGCTTAATGAAAGCTATTTTTAAAAATAAGTGTAATATAGTGCTTTGCTTGAAACTAGAATTGCAAGTAAAATTCACATATGTTCTAGGAGAGGAAATTGAATGACTATTTTGATAAATTAAGCAGGTTAAATAGATTTAAGAAATAATAGTAAGTAGGTTGACTGTGAATTGTAAACAAAGGAAGTGTGGCCTGCAAAACAAGGGCATGAACTATGAGCAGCTCTTCCTTCAGTGAAATGTATCATCAGAGCAAACAACTGGCTGAGTTTATGCCCAGATATTCCTAATTTTGAAACTGAGTGATTTGTATCAAGTGCTGGTAAGGTTGTAGGAAATCATATTCCTTTCTTCCTTCCTCCTGTCATTGATTTAAATATAATTATTGAGCCGTGAAATGCTTCAAGCACAAAGTAGGCACTGGATAATGTGTTAATGAATCAGACAATCATGGTCCCTGCTCTCAGGAATTTGGAATCAACTAATGGAGATGAAATAAACAAATTGTTGCAGTGGGTACCTTGAAAGAAAGAAAGCCCTGATACCTAGAATCTACTCAGTTAGTGAGGAATGTCTTCTTTGAGAAGCTGTCTGTTGCCCAGGTTTAAAGAATGAGAATTGGGAACACAGAGATCTGTACTTGGAGAAAAGAGCTCCAGACACGTAAAGGATTTGGATTTTTATCAAGTGCAATGGAAAGTCATTGATGAAGTTATACGCAAGCAAGGAAGCTAGAGGAGGTGATTAATGTTTAAAACAATTGGCCTGGCTGTTTTAGGAAAAGTGAATTTTAGAAGAATAAGAGGTGAGGAGGCACAGCCAGGGAAATTACACTCATCCAGATGAGACATGATGGGACATCGGACTAGAAGTAGTAAGACTAGAGATCAAGGAAGGGAAACGGATTTAAAATCCATTTCAGAGGAAGAAGTGTCTGTATTTGATGATAGTTGAATGTACAGAAGGATGCAGAGGTAAGTATTAAGAGTGATTCTTAGGATTTTCCTTGAACACCTGGATAGTGATACCATGTAGTGAGAATATATAAGGCTGGGGGAGAAATTGGTGGGATAGTAGGTAGCAATCAAGGAACCCATTTCAACCTACTTAACAGATATGACCATGAGCTTTCCAGTTTGGAGATGTCAAAGTGTAGCTGCATATTTGAGTTTGGAGCACAGAAGTAACTTTGGGCTGAAAATAAAACACGATATTTAAAGCCATAGAAATGGATGAGGTCACTGATGGGAAAAAACCTACTGAGAGAGGTATAGAGAGTTGGGGACCAAACTCTGGAGTAAACAAACAACTGAGAAGGTGGCGTCAAAACAGAGACAAACCGGGAGAGAGTACTGTCCTGGAATCTTTAGAAGATAGTATTTCAAGAAGGGAGGTGGTGGATACTGCACTGAATATTGGTGAGAGGAAGATGAAGTTAGAGCAGAAAAGAAACCTTAATAGCATAGACATCATTAGTAACCTTGGAATAAATAGCATTTCAGTGGAGTTGGAGACATAGACCAAACTGGAGTGGAAAGAGGAGAAAATATGACGCAAGGTAGTGGAGACAGCAGGTATAAACTATTCTTGAACGGTCATTCTGTAGAAGGGAATAGAAAAAGGGGATATGTGGAGGGGAATGTGAGATGCTAGGAGGATTCTTCTTGAATAGTAAAGATACACATGTCTGTTGCTAATGGGAAAGGCAATACAGAGAAAGAGATTGATGGTGAAGTTAAGAAAGGGATGCAGATCCTGTGGGAAGGCTAGAGGAGGTGGGCTCTTGATCCTCAATAGATGGAGGACATTTCATCAATAATAGAGAATGAGGTAGAAACAGATATAGGTGCAGGGAAATGAAAAATGAGAACATTTAGATTCTATCATCAAAATATGATGCCTAATCATGACCAAGGTGGTATGGTGGCTGTGGGGCAGGAAATCTGAGAGATTTCCTACTGTCTAGCAACAGTAGGCAGCTTTAGGAAGTGTTTGTACATATGAGTATCGTTAGCATCTGATATAAGCTTGATACATGTTGTTGAACAAATAGATGAAATCATGGCATTTTAGTTGCAAAAACAGGTTCACAATTAGTTTGTATACTGAAAACTTCAATTTGTGCGTATACCAGACTTAGTTCAAAACCACTTTTTCCAAAAATCTCTTCAAGGCTCCACTGGAGGAACTATACCTGCTGATCCGAATATATTGAGATATATTCTCAAGACCCCAGGGTACATGAAAACAGTCAACATTACATATCTTCTCATCACCTGAATCCTCTAATTTGAGTGAAAAAAGCAGGTGGGGAAAAAAAAGTGACCCACCAGAAATTTTGGATATTAGCACACCAGCAATGCCATAATTATAGACAGATAACAATTTCCTACCCTGTTTTATATGTACAAATGAGATGCTTGTAACACTAATCATTTTATATTTTTAAAATATGCTTCTCTGTTATCACCTTCCAAAAGCCCCTTTTACTGGTTCTAGTTGAGACTGTTCCCCAAAACCATTTCCTAAGATAGGCACTCTGAGTAAAAATGTTCTAAACCTCCTAGTAAGCCTCAGAGTATTGATTATCTTCTAATCTAGTTTTGACTCTGCCTTGAAACTTCAGCCATAAAAGATTTAAAAGATTTTGCCCTTCACTAAAAGCTATCATCTGTAATCCTTGCACTCGCCCATTTCAGAATCCAGATGACTGAATGTCACATTCGGTTACCTTTATAAACCCTCAAATCAAAGCTGCTAATATCAACACTTGCCTTACTCATCACTCTTGGCTTCTTAGCTCCCAATTTATTGGTAATTCTTTACCACCCCTTGCCACTTACTGTCTGCAGGGCTTGAACGGTCAGAGCAACTAAGCAGGCTGCTGGACTCAAACAGCTTTAAAAGTTCCACAAATTTCATACAGAAAATGGGAAAACATAAAAACCATGCATGTCAAAATGTCATCCCATGTTGACAGTAAATCACTTAGCTAACATTTAGTTTGTCTTTGGTGTACTATCAGGAACCACTAGCAGCTGTTGTGTGTGTTGCCTGTGTGTGGGGGGTGGGGGGGCTTGTGTGTTTCAAAGTAATTTCTTAAGCCCTTAGAAAATGCTGCAGTTTTTGCCTCCATTTGTCTTTTTTAACCTTTTACAAATAGCCAAAATAATGTATGGATGTGCGATTTCACTGTCCTTTTCTCTCAAATGCAGGCAATAAAAGTTGATTTGCACTAACAAGCTAAAAGCTCTGAGTGCTACCAGACTGTGATGCATTCCAGGAGGGAGGGTAGCTTTCAGATCCTATGATGGTAGAAAGCCTTTTCACAATAGACACTGCAAAGATTTAGAATCCGAGGCTGGGATCCAATCTATTGTTCAGAAGCCAGCCAGTATGGAAGAAAAGATTCAGCTGAAAATTGGTCAGAGTGGAGACAATCTCCTTCTTTGAGTTGCTTTTGATTTCAGCGTAGTCCACATGGAGTATAGCTGATGTAGTTTAAGCCTTCCCTTCTCTCTTCCGTATGCTCTGCAAGGATTCTGGTTATGGGAGGTTCATAGCATTAGCAATAAGGCATAAAAATGTTTGTGAGAAAATGCATGCTGGAAATATATGTGCTAACAATATCCTGTGTTTATGCCACTGGCTGGCAGTTGAAATTTCCATTAGTTACAAAGTAGAAAATGTAGTAAAAAATATGTTAAGAATGAAAATACTCCTCTGATAATATGCATCTACCTTTTCCATTTTACATTTCATTGGCAAACGTACTAAATTTGAAAAGATGTTAATTTGAAAATCTATTACTGTGGTTCTGCATAGAATTACAGGCTAGAAACACAAAGCTGCCATTTTTGCTAAGGTAGATTTAGCTTCAAATAAGTATATATAGTGTTTCTTAAAAGATGAAAGTGTAACTGGATTGTTGCAAATCTCAACCAGTATACAGAATAGACATATAACCACTATGTAACCATTATGAATGTGCTGTTCAGGCAAACAAGAGGTGTCCCAGGAAAGGATGGAGCTCCCACAAAGAAAGAAATGTGTCTAGCAAAAAGATGAACACAACCCTTAACGACAGGGAGGCTCCTCCATTTCTGCATCTTGGCTTTTCTCCCATCAAACAAAACCAGCGAGACACAAATGGAATGTAACAATGAGTTTAGAAGACAATGTATGTCAAACCATGAACTTACTTCATACAGTTATTAGGCAGGAAGTAGAGTGGCAGTGATCTAAAAGATTGGACTTTGAAACCAAACATTTTTCATGTTTAAATAGCAGCTATTAGTTATATGTTGTGCAGTTTGGGGTAATTCATTTAACCTCGTGATGGTTCATCCTCCTTTTCTGCATGTGTGTATATCTATATATATAGATATATATGCATATATATACCATATAATAGTATATATTTTAATATTTATAAAATATAGCCCCTTCATGGATTTGTGAGGATTAAATGATTTAACATATGCAAATTTAATATATGCAAATATATGCAAAGTTCTAGCTGGCCCACCTTTACCATTCAATTAATGTTAGATATTATTAAGAAATTGCAAATATTTAATACAAAAGAATAGCACCTATGGCCTTGAGAATTTTTAACTCCACAAATAAATATCCTGTTTTCAGGATTGGTAAACATTTAGTAATAGTAAGAGTGGTAGTGGGGTAGGGGTAAGAGTCCTGGGTAGAGTAGTGGGATTAGCAATGCCTTAATGTTGAAGTAGAGATTTGTATGCAGAGATTTCTTGGAAACTGCTTCCTGAAACAACACCTGTAATGAGCTAGGAACCACAATTTGGCAGAGGGAAATGTTGATGATGTGTGTATTGATGGTAAGGTAGTTGCAACCCAGAACTCAGCCATTTCAGATTGCTCTCTAAAGTTTCAAAAGTCCTTAAAAAAATACCTCAGGCTACCTTGTATTGAGGTGGGGGGTTGGGGTTTTTTGTTTTGTTTTGTTTTGTTTTCCATCCATCAGTGGATGTAGGCTGCTCCTGGGGAGGGGCATAATCTTGGGCAACGCAGCTCTCCTCCACCTTAGCAATCGTGGGGGAGTGGAACTTCTGGGTGGCATATGCTGTGGCTTTGACCACAGTTCACTGTTGCTGTTGTCCAGATCCTCTTGCTTTCTATAACGTCAACAAATCTAGGAACGACCCTTCTAGAATTCTGGTTGGGGGAAAACTAAAAAAAAAAAAAAAAAAAAAAAAAAAAAAAATAGTGTCGTCCCTTTCACAACAGTTGGTCTTGGGGTTACAGTGATATTCATCACCCTCCTATTATCTTCTAGATTCCCTGGTGTCCTGGCTAGCAACGTTTGTGATCTACTATGTTTACCTGGTGAATATAACTCTGGCCCTCAACTTCCAGGTTTTGAGGACTGGTCATCATGCCCTTTTCAGACTGCAGCTACTGTACTTGTTCATTTAAAACTAAAAGTGTGCAGAATAATATCAATCACCTTGATACAAACAGTCTTCCCTTCTCTACTAGGAACATGATTTCTTTCCTGCCTGCGGGCCCCTTGGTACAGTGAAACTAAAGGAATTGGTGGCAGAGTAGCTTTAAGCTTAATGGGACTTTGGCAACATTCCCTGGTAGACACCCTGCCACCCCAACCCAGGCACTAGGATCTCTTGTCCCTCTCAGCATAGAACTGCAGGAATATCCCTGGGAGTAATGATTAGTGAAGTCTTACCTCCGTATATCTAATATCCCAGTTTTTCTCTTTTCAGACCTGTGACCAGCCAATCTCATGAGGAAAATTAAAATTAGAATTGGTTCTTCAGAACTGCTTTAAATTGAAGTTTCCTGAGCTTTTGTCCTCCAACATTACCCAGTCATCTTGTTATTTAAATGAGTCAGAGAATAGTTTGATTATCAATAGGTTTATAAAGATTTTGAGAAAACTGGTATTATCTTGAAATATTTTCTCAAAAATATTTTCTTGTGATCACCTTGCATCTAATTCGTTCTGTGCTCAAAATAGTAATGTATGGTCATAATTTAAACTTAGGTGTTGTAAAACCAAATATTTTTTTCTAAGAATTCCTAGTTCAAAATGAAAGTCCCCAAGCTTTGCTTTAAGGCAATTTATTTACTGAAATTTTTAAATAAATTTTGCTCAAATATCAATGACTTACCATTATGATTCTATACATAGAAGTGGGCATGGATGTCACATATGTGAAATTTTAGTCGTTCTCTAGTATTCGTCCATTATAGAATGGGTAAAGAGTTTATTCAGATTTTGTTCTTAGAAAAGAAGTTTAAGTGAGTCTAAGTAAGCTATAAGTCCATTAAAAGTAATAGAAGGAGATAGAGATCAGCTCTAAGTAAATCCTGTGCAGAGGAATTTATCTTTCAAGTATTCACCTTTTCTGGAAGATAAGAAAGGTTTTCTTAACCAATTAATTGAGACTCTTAACTAAATGTCATGGCAAACAAATTCAGATTTTACATCATGAAGTCGTTTCTTATTGTACACTTGGCAAGAACACCGTAAACTTGCGTAAAGTGATGATACAGCATTTCCAGGATCCCTGCTGTGCTTCCTGACTAATGGATTAAATCTATGGCTTTATTGGAAAAAACAGTGACTGGGAATCAAAACAGCTACTGATTCAGATTCTAGAATAGCTCTTCCCCAGCCTTCTAATGAAAAACGAGACTGGTATTTGACTTTATGACATTGTTATTGCACGTCAGATTTGTAGAGTTGACAGTAGGGGGCCAAGAATTTGTCATGAGGTTTTCCTGGAAACGATGGGGCCAACCTGAGATCAGGACAGCGACATCTTGGAAGGAGTCCGGAATTTACTTCATTTGTTATTCAAACTCCACTCAGTTCTTAACTGGCTTCACTTCAGTTATCAGCATACATATCTGCTTAGACCTCTGGATATTAAGCTCTTAGAGAGAAGGAGTCATTTATTTGTTTCCACACAGGGACTAGTGACAAGCTTCACACATAGCCACAATTCATGTATTTGATAAAAATAAATGATTTTGTATGGTTAATTTTGGCTATGACATTTTATCATCCACTAAAAAACTTGTATATTTCAATTAGTCAAAATGATGTTTTTTGAACATTGACCAGGTAGTCATTGTGCTTAATGTATATGTATGTGTTTATGTTTGTATTGTGTGTATGTGAATTCTCAATGTTTTTTAAATGAATAAATATGCAAAAACATTTCAAGGAGAGTTTATTATAGGCTGGATTTGTCAATGAATGCTCAATGGAAAAGACAGAACTTGAGCTCCCCTTTGGGGGTAGAGAAATAGATAGCAACATTCTCAATATTTGGATAGGGACAACCACACAGTAAAGGAACTTTGCCTTGATAAGGAGCTAATGTACAAAGTGTTCCCACTATCATCTTAGTAAACAGCTTGGTCCCCAAGGCACCAATGGAGAGTTTTGACTAACTGTGGCTTCCAGGAAAATTGGTAAGTTGGGTTCAGACTGATATTTGCTTATAACTGGAATCATCCCCAGGATTTTAAACATTACAAGATGTGCGTGAAACCAAGGGAATCTGGGTAGTTGAATGGGGAACTCAGCTGTCCCTAAGTAGTTTATGCCAATATCAGAGTACAAAAACAATGATCATGTGGTTGCTGTTAACTACTGTTACTACTAAACTTGATGAGTTTATATTTTGTTTTAATAGACATAGATTTTTACTGTCCAACATCCAACTCAATAACTTCATTTTCTGAGTGGACATTACTCCTATTGCTGTTGGCTGTCGTGGTCCACATAAAATAAACATGGTTGGTTGATTCTCAATTCTAACATTTTGGACAAAAAGCTATCATGGAACTTTTAGAACAAATTTTAGGTCCTGAAGTCTGATTTACTTCTAATTAGTTAAATCTATTGATATGTATAAGGTGTAGGTAAGACAGGAAGGGATATAGACATGTATCTATAGGATAATCTTCATCCTTTGTTTCTGTAATATTTACCCTAAGGGGCAACTTTGAAAATCTTTTTATTATGATGTTTTAAAATATATGTAACTGTAGAAAGAATAGTAAAATGTGTCCTCATGTGACCATCAGACACTTCAATAATTATCAATACTTGGCAAACCCTATTTCATCTGTGTGCCCCCTCACTCCATCTCTCTCCTTCAAAGATTATTTTAACACTAATTCTGGACATCATCTTATATCACCTATAAATACTTTAGTATTTATCTTGAAACCATTAGGACTCTTGTTTACATAACAATACTTAAAGACTGCAGGCAGACCTCCTCTATCCTTAACCTGTTCACCAATGTCTGAAATTCCACAAATTTTAATGCTGTTGGAAGATAAAATACCAACACCTCATTAGAATTGTCACAACTAAAACTCTTCCAGTTATGATGTATGAAAGACAAGTTACCTGAATTTGTGAGACAATTGGCCATTTTTGCAGTTATATCTAGAATAGGCATAGTCATCCAAGAAACTTTAGAAACCATGACAAATTCTCCAAGATCCAAAGGTTATTTGTTACATGAGTGTATAATAATAGTCACAAATGTTCCAGATCACAGAATGGTGGGTGGTAGAGGTAGGGTTCCAAGCCAGGTCTCCAGAGGCTATCATCATCTTGCTCCATCTCACCCTTTGTGCCTTTCTTGGATAACTTTTTTGGGACTACGTAGTCCTTTGTAACTTTGCCTGTTAAGTGGATCACCCAAGAATGTTTTTCCTTTCTAGTCATCCCTGCTCACCCCACCCCCATGTAAAGTGTGTTGGATTTCTCTAACATAGCAAAGAAAATAAAGCAGGTAGATACAGTTATGTTGCATATTAAAACAGACTGAAGTTTCAATTCTTGCTTCAAGTGCCACATGATTATTACCAGTGGTAGGGTATTAGAATTCTGAAAATTCCTACCAAACTCAGTGGCTTCCTCAAGATTACTTGAGTTCATTTCTAGTGTGTACTAATGACTGGTCTTGAAGGAAATAAACTAGAAGACATGAAATTATTATAGTCAACAGCTTCCCAAAGAATACTATGGAAGATGAAATTTGAAGTTCCTATGCCCAGCTGAGCAGCCCATCTATCCTGATGAGTTAAGACAAAAGTTACTCTCAATTTGTATAGGGAGGATTTTGTCTGCTCTTCATGCAAAAACTTTTCATCTACTGCAGGAGGAAAAGACTGTGCCAATGAAGCTTATGAGCTGTTAGCATGTGGAAGATGGAGAATTTTGACAAAATAATTAGCCACTACAATTTACCCATCTCCCCTCTTCACAGTTAGGGCCCCACATGGGGCAAAGAAGGGGATGTAAATTATGACCTATCATGGTTTGGTGAAAGGAGAGCTTGAGATGAGTGAGATGATTTAATAAGGAGTTTTCTGCTCTCTCAGTACAAATAAGGAAAGTGGGTTAAGATGGTCAATGTCCTTCTGGAAGCTGTAGTTCTAGTTTCTCATCAAATTTACAGTAGTGATTGTTCCCCAGGCAACTGATTCCACTAAGTCCCTTCTTTCCCTCAAAATTTAGCTCAAGTCTCTCTTCCCTTAAAAGATTTGCTCAACTGCTTTGGACCTCGGGGATTATGCCCTTCTCTTCATTCTTGTATAACTTACTGTCCTTTTCACTTTGTTAGGAAATTAGAAGATACCTTGTAATTAATTTCTAGCAAGGTACCAGGTCAGAGAGCTGATTACACATAAATCTCTGCTTACAGCAATTTCTTGTTATTAAGATGTAAGAATTATTGATACTAGTTTATAAAGTGTTAGATATAACATAGAAGTCTTAGAAGGAATAGGTAAAAGTAGGTAACATTCTAGACAGACATAGTGCTCATACTCAGAGGGACCACCTCCAGCAAATTATTTTCTACCTGATGCCCTGTGAAAAGTGATTGTGGGAGGCAAAGAGGTCACAGTGAGCTGCCCCAGACCCCAGCCAAGAGAACTCAATTGCCTACTCCTGTGTGGGCACTTTTATGCAATGAGTAATAGCTGTATACTTTGTTTCATCAAAGGCAAATGTTAGTCACAGTTGAGTAGCCTAATTGTTGTTTTCAGGTAATATAAAATTGAAACGGGAACTCAGCTGACATTTAACTTATATTTTCCATTGCCTTTTTATCTAAAGGGTGTGTATTCTTTTTCCTTAACTATATTGTAAACCCCACTGAAAAAACAGACTCCGCAATTTTGCTCTTCTCAGGGCACAACTCATTGTTGTTCATTGGTACAATAGCCAATATAGTATTCAGTTACCATTGCAGTCTAAGTAAACACTGACTCTGAGTGCAAAATTTTTTGCAAAGCTTTTTCTTGAGGAAAAAGGTGGTTTTTTACCTGATAATTCCCTTGTGTCACATAATCACAGGTAAAACAGATTTCTAGATAAACAAGAAAACTTACTTAAAATGTCTAATGTGAATATTAAGAATATTCAGTCTTTCACTTTCTCTACTGTGATTCAAAATATTTTGGATATATTCTAAGTTATCACAAGTTAGCACTACCCCAGACTTTTTTTGGAGGTTGCAATCTTAGATTATTTCTCAGCAGTCTACAGTCAATAGACCAAATGTCTGGAAGAAAATTCAAGTCTTACATCATTTTTTACTACTGCTAGTTTTTCTGCAACTTATTCTTGAGCTAATTGAGAAAATGAGAGAGCTAAATCATTAAACCTTCCCAACCCCCCCCCCCAAAGTAACATATAATGAATTGTTCTGTCTCTAATTTTTGGAGAGAAGATATAGACAAATGGTTGCATAACTTTTGCATTTACTATGAAATTTCTATGGAGGGTGTCGTAGATCACACCATTCAATCAGGTACACTACCCTAAAATCAGACATTTCATTCAAAGTTGGGACTAAAAAGAATTTTTTTCCCTAGAAAATTATAAAAAGTAGAAATCACATGATTTCTACTCTTGTGCACAATTCTTTCCTTGACTGGGATACCAGGAAGCTTATGTGGGCTTTATGTTCAATCCTAAAAGCTACTAAACCTTGTTATTGGTGCATTTGTTTTCTCTTCTTAGCTATGTTTCTTTATTCTTTAATTTTTATTTTTCTACCTTTATATTTTTTCATTTTAGAAGCTGACTTAAAATCCTTTCTGAAAGAATGTGGTGTGCAAATAAAATTCAACTGAAATCACACTTAGCATTAAATGGGCAGGCAATCGTTCTCTAAAGGTTGCACTGGTACCTATGTGAGCAAAAGAGCCACATGTGCTTTGACTGAACTACACTGGGCAGACCCATGAGAGAGTTTGATGATAAGTTATTTAACAAAACTTAGACTAAGGAGCTAAGGGGAAAATAGAGTAAATGTGTTAAGAAAAGGAAGAGTTTACTGGACTTGGCGCAATAACCTGCAAGATCCATCCATATTGTCTCAAATGACAGAATTTTCTTTTTCTTCTTCTCCTCCCCTCTTTCTCTCCCTCCTCCTTTTCCTTTTCTTCTCCTCCTCTTCATCTCCTCCTCCTTCATCTGAATAATATCCCATTGTATGTTTTCATACATACACACCCATTTTCTTTATCCAGTGATAGACACTCGGTTGTTTCCATGTAGTGTCTATGATGAATAATGCCATAATGAAGGTGGGGGTGCAGATATCTATTTGAGACAGTGATTTTGTCACTATCATTTGGGCAGATACCCAAAATGGGATTGCTAGATTATATGGTAGCTCTATTTTTAATTTTTTGAGTGTCCTCCATACTGTTTTCCATAGTAGCTGTACCAGTTTACATTCTCACCAACAGTGTGCCAGGGTTCCCTTTTATCCATATCCTCACCAGGATTTATCTTGTATTGACATTAGCCATTCTAACAGGTGTGTGAGGATATCTCATTGTGGTTTTGATTTGCATTTCTCTGATGATTGGGGCTATTGAGCGTCTTTTCATGTACCTGTTGGATATGTGTGTCAAATCATCACATTGGACATCTTAAACTTATACACAGTTATATGTGTATTATATTTCAATAAAGCTGGTGGGGGGTAAAGAAGATGCTGAACCTCTCAGAGCTGCTGGATGAAGGAAAATAACAGAAAGGGATCTTGAAGACTAAAACTGATATAAGAGAATAGACTTGCTCAAGACAGCCCAGGCAGCTAATGCAGTGCTAAGAATGGAAAAGATCTTTTGAATACCAACATGGCTTTCTTTGAATTACTCCTGGCTGACTTTTGAAATTTTTTAAAGATTTATTTACTTATGTGTGTGAGAGAAAGAAGGGAGTGCATGCCCACACAAGTAGGAGGGCAGAAGGAGAGGGAGAGAGAGTCCCAAGAAGTTTACATTCTATGCATGGAGCCTGACTCAGGGCTCGATCTTATGACCCTGAGATCACGACCTGAGCTGAAACCATGAGTTGGATGCTTACTGATTGCATCACCTAGGTGCCCCTGACTTTGGAACATCTTGCAACTTCATAGCAATGGTCCCTGAAGGGCTGGGCCAAGACAGCTAGGGACAAGTTCAAGATTTGATGGGGCCAAGGATAATCTGTTTATAACCCTAGATAGGACAGAAAGCATCAGGCCTCTTTTTTCGGGGGTAGGGGAGGGGTCAGGGATCTGAATAATAATTATTCTTTCCTCGTGTTCAGTGACATCTCTGGGTGCCCCATAATGTGAATGTCAAAAAGACAGAACACAAATAATGCTTACTTGTTATCATTTTGAGGCATACCAAGATGGTCATGACAATTTATCATCCAGAAAAATTTGGAGAGGAGAGTCCAAGACCAAGAATGATACTTAGTCAGTTGGGAAAGGACTGGAAAGTCCCCCAGGCTGCTGAAAGAGTCAGTACAGGGAAAAAAAAAAAAAAAAAAAAAAGTTGTGGTTGTCAATGACAGAATTTTTGAAGACATAACTAGAGGCTAATTTTTAGTGCAAGTGGATGTCTGATCTTAGGGAAAAAACTTCTCTATTTTTAAAATAAAATCTCATTTTTGGAGCAGTTTTAGGTATATAGAGAAGTTGTGAAGAAAAGACAGCGTTCCCGTATACCCCTCATTTCCAGTTTCTCCTATTGCCAACATGTTGCTCTAATGTATATCTGTACAATTGGTAAACTAATATTGATATTATTAACTAATGACCACAGTTCATACTCAGGTTCACTCTTTGTATTACACAGTTTCTGGGTTTTGGAAAATGCATAATGACATGTATCCACCATTACAGTGTTGTATAGCTTCACTGACCTAAAATGCCCTATGACCAACCTATTCACACCTTGCTACCACCCCCTTAAATCCTGGCAACTCTGATCTTTTTACTGTTTCTACAGTTTTGCCTTCTTGTAGAATGTTATAGACAGTTAAAATCATATAGCATGTAGTTTTATTTAGACTGGTTTCTTTTAATTAGCAAGTTTCCTCTATGTCTTTTCATAGCTTGATAGCTTTTTTTTTTTCATTGCTGAATAATACTTCTCACATGGGCACACCACAATATGCTTATCCATTTCCTATCAAAGGACATGTTGGTTATCTCCAGTTTTTGGCAATTACAAATAAAGCTTCCATAAACATATATTTTAAATCTATCAGAGTAAATACGAAGGAGTTTGAGCACTTGATTATATGGGAAATCAATGTTTGATTTTGTAAGAAAATTCCAGACTATCTTTCAAAGTGCCTGTACCATTTTTGCATTCCTACCAGCAATGATGACTGAGGGTTCCTGTTGTACCACATCCCTGTCAGTATTTGGTGTCAGTACTTTGGATTTTGGCCATCCTAATATATGTGTAGTTGTATCTTGTTTTAAATTTCAGTTCCCTGAGGATGTATGATGTCCAACATGTTTTCATATACTTATTTGTCATCTGTATATTTTCTTTGGTGAAGTTCTATTCAGATCTTTTGTCCACTTTCCACTTGGGGTTCTTATTTCCTTATTGTTCAATTTTTAACAGTTACCTGTATATTTTGAACCTAAGTCCTTCATCAGTTATGTGTTTGGCAAATATTTTCTTTCAGACAGTGGCTTGTCTTTTCATTCTCTCAACATTGTCTTTCACAGAGCAGAATTTTTAATTTTAATGAAGTCCAACTTACCAGTTTTATCGTTCATGAATTATGCTTTTTCTTTTATGTGTGAAAAGCCATCACCAACTAAAATCATCTAGATTTCCTATTTTATCTTCTAGGAATTTTATATTTTGCTTTTAGGTTTTTGATCCACCTTGAGCTAATTTTTGTGAAAGGATTGTATATAGATACTTTTGTGTTTTTTTCATTTGTTTATTTTTCTGTTTTTTTTTTTAAATTAACATATAATGTATTATTTGCCCCAGGGGTACAGTTCTGTGAATCATCAGGCTGACACATTTCACAGCACTCACCATATCACATACCCTCCCTAAAGTCCATAACCCAACTACCTTCCCCTACTGCCCCCACGCCCCAGCAACCCTCAGTTTGTTTTGTGAGATTAAGAGTCTTTTATGGTTTGTATCCCTCCCAATCCCATAATTTTCTCCTTCTCTAACCCCGAAAACCCCTTGCCCTGCCTCTCAAATTCCTTATATCAGAGAGATCATATGATAATTGTCTTTCTCTGATTGACGTATTTTGCTCATAGTAATACCCTCTAGTTCCATCCATGTTGTTGCAAATGGCAAGATTTTGGGTTTTTTTGATGGCTCCATAGTATTCCTGTGTGTGTGTGTGTGTGTGTGTGTGTGTGTATGTGTGTGTACCACATCTTCTTCATCCATTCATCTGTTGATGGACATCTAGGTTCTTTCCACAGTTTGGCTATTGTGGACATTGTCTCTTTAAACATTCGGATGCACATGCCCCTTTGGATCACTACATTTCTATCTTTAGGGTAAATACCCAGTAGTGCGATTGCTGGGTCATAGGGTAGCTCTATTTTCAACTTTTTGAGAAACCTCCATGCTGTTTTCCAGAGTGGCTGCACCAGCTTGCATTCCCACCAACAGTGTAGGGGGGTCTCCTTCATCTGCATCCTCACCAATAATATCTGTGGTTTCCTAACTTATTAATTTTAGCCATTCTGACTGGTGTGAGGTGGTATCTCATTGTGGTTTTGATTTGTGTTTCCTTGATGCCAAGTGATGTGGAACACTTTTTCATGTGTCTGTTGGCCATTTGGGTGGCTTCTTTGCAGAAATGTCTGTTCATGTCTTCTGCCCATTTCTTGATTGGATTATTTGTTCTCTGGGTGTTGAGTTTGATAAGTTCTTTATAGATATTTGGGTATTAGTCCTTTATCTGATATGTCATTTGTAAATATCTTCTCCCATTCTGTCAGTTGTCTTTTGGTTTTGTTGACTATTTCCTTTGCTGTGCAAAAGCTTTTAATCTTGATGAAGTCCCAATAGTTCACTTTTGCCCTTGCTTCCCTTGCATTTAGTAATGTTTCTAGGAAGAAGTTTGCTTTGGCTGAGGTTGAAGAGGATGATGCCTGTTTTCTTCTCAAGGATTTTGATGAATTCCTGTCTCACATTGAGGTCTTTCACCCACTTTGAGTCTATTTTGTGTGTGTGGTGTAAGGAAATGGTCCAGTTTCATTTTTCTGCATGTGGCTGTCCAATTTTCCCAACACCATTTGTTGAAGAGACTGTCTTTTATCCATTGGACATTCTTTCCTGCTTTGTCAAAGATTAGTTGACCATAGAGTTGAGGATCCATTTCTAGGCTCTCTATTCTGTTCCATTGATCTATGTGTCTGTTTTTGTACCAGTACCATACTGTCTTGATGATTACAGCTTTGTAATAGAGCTTGAAGTCTGCAATTATGATGCCACCAACACTGATTTTTCTTTTTTAACATTCCTCTGGATATTTGGGGTCTTTTCTAGCTCCATATAAATTTTAGGATTATTATTACATTTCTTTGAAAAATATTGATGGTATTTTGATAGGGATTGTGTTAAATGTATAGCTTTCTTTAGGTAGCACAGAGATTTTCATGGTATTTGTTCTTCTAATCCATGAGCATGGAATGTTTTTCCTTTTCTTTGTGGAAATAACTTTATTTTTATAATTTATTTGTGGAAATATCAATATCTTTCATGAGTACTTTGTAGTTTTCTCAGTATAAATTCTTTGCCTCTTTGGTTAGGTTTATTCCTAGGTATCTTTTGGTTTTGGGCGCAATTGTAAATGGGATCAACTCCTTAATTTTTATTTCTTCTATCTTGCTGTTGGTGTAGAGAAATGCAACTGATTTCTGTGCATTGATTTTATATCCTGACACTTTACTGAATTCCTGTATGAATTTTAGCAGTTTTGGGGTGGAGTCTTCTGGGTTTTCCAAATAACATATCATATCATCTGCAAAGAGTGAGAGTTTGACTTCTTCTTTGCCAATTTGGATGCCTTTTATTTCTTTTTGTTGTCTGATTGCTGAGGCTAGGACTTCTAGCACTACGTTGAATAGCAGTGGTGATTGTGGACATCCCTGTTGTGTTCCTGATCTTAGAGGAAAAGCTCTCAGTTTTTCTCCATTGAGAATGATACTTGCTGTGGGTTTTTCATAGATGGTTTTAGTGATATTGAGGTATGTACCCTCTATTCCTACACTTTGAAGAGTTTTGATCAAGAAAGGATGCTATACTTTGTCAAATGCTTTTTCAGCATGTATTGAGAGTATCATATGGTTCTGGTTCTTATTAATGTATTGTATCACACTGATTGATTTGTGGATGTTGAACCAACCTTGCAGCCCAAGAATAAATCTCACTTGGCTGTGGTGAATAGTCCTTTTAATGTGCTGTTGGATCCTATTTAATTCTTTCAAGGAAACAGCTTCTAGTTTTGTTGATTTGTTCTATTGTTCTTTGGTTTCTATTTCATTGAAATTTCTGTGTGATATTTCTGCTCTGATATTTATTAGTTCTCTTCTCCTGCTGAGTTAAGGCTTTCTTTGCTGTTCTTTCTTTAACTCCTTTAGGTGTAGGGTTAGGTTGTGTACTTGAGACCTTTTTTCTTTCCTGAGAAAGAGTGAGAGTTTGACTTCTTTTCCTCTCAGGACCACTTTAGCTGTGTTCCACAGATTTTTGAACAGTTGTGTTTCCATTTTTTTCCATGAATTTTTTCAGTTCATCTTTAATTTCCTGCTTGAACCATTCATTTTTTAGTAGAATGCTCTTTGGCCTCCATGTATTTGAGTTTTTTCCAACTTTCCTCTTGTGACTGAGTTCTAGTCTCAGAGCATTGTGGTCTGAAAATATGCAGGAATGATTCCAATCTTTTGGTACCAGTTGAGACCTGACTTGTGACCCAGGATGTGATCTATTCTGGAGAATGTTCCATGAGCGCTAGAAAAGAATGTGTATTCTCTTGCTTTGGGATGGATGTTCTGAATATATCTGTGATGTCCATCTGGTCCAGTGTGTTATTTAAAGCCTCTATTTCCCTCTTGAACTTTTGCTTAGTTGATCTGTCCATTTCAGTGAGGAGAGTGTTAGTGTCCCCTACTATTATTATATTATTGTCAGTGTGTTTCTTTGATTTTGTTATTAACTGGCTTATATAATTGGCTACTCTCATGTTAGGGGCATAGATATTTAAAATTGTTATATCTTCTTGTTGGAAAGACCCTTTGAGTGTGATTTAGTGTCCTTCCTCACTCTTATTATAGTCTTTGTCTTAAAATCTAATTTATCTGATATAAGAATTATCACCCTAGCTTTCTTTTGATTTCCATTAGTATGGTAAATTGTATTCACCCCCCTCACTTTAAATTTGGAGGTGTCTTTGGGTCTAAAATGAATTTCTTGCAGACAACATATCAATGGGTCTTTTCTTTTTTTTAATCCATTTAGATACCCTGTGTCTTTTGATTGGGACACTTAGCCCATTTACATTCAGAGTAACTATTGAACAATAAGAATTTAGTGCTATTGTTTTGCCTGTAAGGTGACTGTTACTGTATATTGACTCTATTCCTTTCTGGTCTGTTACTTTTAAGCTCTCTCTTTGCTTAGAGGACCCTTTTCAATATTTCCCGTAGGGCTGGTTTGGTGTTTGGAAAGTTTTTAAATTTTTGTTTGTCCGGGAAGCTTTTCCTCTCTCCTTCTATTTTCAATGACAGCCTAGCTAGATATAGTATTCTTTGCTGCATATTTTTCTTGCTTAGTACTCTGAATATATCATGCCAGTTCTTTCTGGCTAGCCAGGGCTCTGTGGATAGGTCTGCTACCAATCTAATATTTCTACTTATAGACCTCTTGTCCTGAGCTGCTTTCAGGATTTTGTCTTTTTCACTGAGACTTGAAAATTTTACTATTAGATGAGGGGTGTGGACCTATTTTTATTTATTTTGAGGGGCGTTCTCGTGCCTCCTGGATTTTGATGCTTGTGCCCTTTGCCAAGTTAGGGAAATCCTTTGCTATAATTTGCTCCAATATACCTTTTACCCCCCCCTTCTTCTTCTGGGATCCCAATTATTCTAATATTGTTTCATCTTATAGTATCACTTATCTCTCAGATTTTCCCCTCATGGGCCAGTAGTTGTTTGTCCCTGTTTTGCTCAGCTTCTTCATTCTCCATCATTTGGTCTTCTACATCACTAATTCTCTCTTCTGCCTCATTTATTCTAGCAGTAAGAGCCTCCATTTTTTATAGCACCTCATTAAAAGCTTTCTTGATTTCAACTTGGTTTGATTTTAGTTCTTTTATTTCTCTAGAAAGGGATTCTCTAATGTCTTTCATGCTTTTTTCAAGTACAGCTAGCACCTTGATAATTGTCATTCTGAACTCTAGTTCTGACATATTACCAATGTCCATATTGATTGGGTCCCTAGTTATTGGTACTGCCCCTTGTTCTTAGTTTTGTGCTGAGTTTTTCTGCCTTGCCATTTTATCCAGATAAGAATAGATGAATGAGAGAACAAAACACTAAAAGGATAGCAATGACTCCAGACAAATATACACTAACCAAATCAGAAGAGGTGACCTGATACCAGGGGAAAAGCTCCAGGGGTGAGGTGGAGAAAAAAAACAAATATATATATGATTAGTGAATATAACAGAGCCACACACACACTTGATTTGGGGCATATTTTGGTCTGTTAGAAAAAGCTGTCTTCCAAAATTTTAAATAAAGAAAAACATATATATATATATATATATATATACACACACACACACACACACACACAAATAAAGGTAAACACGATGAAGGGATAGAATATGACTGTAAAGATGAAAATTAAAAAAGATTCTAAAAAGGGAATAAGATTCTAAAAAGGGAATTGATAAGAAGTAGGTTAAAAAAAAAGAGGAAAAAATATGATCAGGCTGGAGACTAGAACAAAGACATGTACTAGACTTAGGGTATATTTAATCTATTAGAAGAAATTGTATCCCAAAATTTTAAAGAAAAATATTAACCTATATGTATATAAAAAATAAGGTTAAATATAATTAAGGGATAAATATGACTATAACAATGAAAATCTTAAAAGATTTTTTAAAAGGCATTGATAAGATAAAATAGTTAAAAAAACATTAAAATAGGAAAGAGGAAAAAATTTTAAAAGTAGAATAAGAAAAAAATAAAATTAAAAAATTTAACTTTGAAAGACTAAAGATCATGAGCAAAACCCATGAATTCTTTTTTTTTTTTTTTAAATTCTATGTGTTGCTTTCCCCAAGCTCTGGAATTCTGCAGTTCTTCTTGATTGGTGAGCTTCTTGATTGGTCTTGGTGGGATGTTCTTGCTGATCTTCAGGGGGAAGGGCCTGTTGCAGTGACTCTCAAATGTCTTTGCCCGAGATAGAATCACACTGCCCTTACCAGGGCGCAAGGCTAAGTAATCTGCTTGGGTTTGTTCTTGGGAGATTTTGTTTCCTGACCACTTTCTGTAGGACTTTGGAGGATGGGAATGAATATGGTGGCCTCCCAATCTCCAGCCCAGAGGAACCAAGAGCTCAGGGCCCCACTCCTCAGTGTGCCTCAGAGAAAAGCAGTCAAACCCTCCCATCTTCCTGGCCTCTGGCCGCACTCCAAGCTCACCTGGCCAGTGACTGAGCATTTCTAAAGATTTTATTGATTTATTTAACAGAGAGAGATCACAAGTAGGCAGAGAGGCAGGCAGAGAGAGAGAGAGAGAGAGAGAGAAAGGAGGAAGTAGGATCCCCACTGAGCAGAAAGCCTGATGTGGGGCTTAATCCCAGGACCCCTGGACCATGACCTGAGCCAAAGGCAGAGGCTTTAATCCACTGAGCCACCAAGGTGCCCCGCCAGTGACTGAGCATTTCTATCTCTGGTGCAAGGCTCCATTTGGAGTCTCCAAACCCAGCAGATTCTTGCTGCTTGCTCCTGCACCATTCCTCCCAGAGGAGGAAGGTGAGTCTCCCCAGACCTGCCACTTGCTGGGTCCCTGTTTGAAGAGCAGTGGCACAACTGTGCCACAGATCATGGTTTAAGGTAACCCCGAGCTGATAGCTCCTCCTTGGTTCTGTCCCTGTAGTCAGCTTCCCTGATCCAATACCTGGGAGCTCTGCCACACTCAGACATCCCTAGTTTTTTTGTGAACCCATGGGTTCTGAGACCATACTGTTCCCATGAGGGCTCAACACCAGCTTACCCTCTGGAGCAACCTCCCTCAGTGAAGCAGACTTCTAAACATTCTGATTTTGTGTTCTGCTGCTGTCTCACCTGCCAAGAGCCGGCCCCTCTCCCCATAGTTTATCTTCCTGTCACCTCAGATTCACTTTTCCACACAACCTATTTTCCAGAATGTGGTTGCTGTTCTGTTCCTTGAATTGCTGCTTTCTTCTCTTCTATCTCCTGTTGAGTTTGAAGGTGTTCAGAAGGGCTTGATAGCTATTTAGTTGAACTCCTGGGACCTGATATTTCGGTCTCCTACTGCTCCGCCATCTTGCTCCTCCCTCCTATTTTTCTGTTTTTGTTTTACTTTGGTTTTGTTTGCAGGTAGTCCAGTTGTTCTAGTACCATTTTTTGAAAAGGCTATCCTTTTTCTGTTGACGTGTCTTTGCTCCTTGTCAAAGTTCAATCAAACAGTGTATTTATGTAGGTCTCTTTCTGAAATTTCTATTCAGTGGAATAGAATTTGTCAACTCTTTTGCTGAGGACACACTATCTTGATCATTATAGCTTTCTAGTAAGTCTTAAAGTCATGTATTGTCAGTCTCTTGACTTTATTCTTCTTCAATATAGTTTTGGCTCTTCTGGGTTTTTGTCTTTCATATAAACTTTTGAATCAGTGTTGATATCCATAAAATAACCTGTTGGGATTTTGAGCGGGTTTTCATTGAATCTACAGATCAATTTTGGAAAATGTTTATCTTAATAAGTTCATGCTATTCATGAACATGGACTATCTCTTTATTTAGACCTTTAATTTCTTTCATCAAAATTTTAGTTTCCTGGGACGCCTGGGTGGCTCAGTTGGTTAAGCGGCTGCCTTCGGCTCAGGTCATGATCCCAGCGTCCTGGGATCGAGTCCCACATCGGGCTCCTTGCTCGGCAGGGAGCCTGCTTCTCCCTCTGTCTCTGCCTGCCATTCTGTCTGCCTGTGCTCGCTCTCTCTCTCTCTCTCTGACAAATAAATAAAATCTTTAAAAAAAAAAAAAAATTTAGTTTCCCCTTAACATATGATATGTAAAAATCTTACATATATTTTGTTATATTTACACCTATTTGTTTTTTTATTTGGTCCTAATTAAATCATATTTTTTGAAATTTCATATTATATTTTTTCATTGCTAGCGTAATAGGAAATAACTGATTTTTCTATGTTGATCTTATATCCCACAACCTTACTATAATTTCCTATTAGTTCCTTAGTTTCTATTTTTTTTCTGTTATTTTTTCTACATGCACAATCATATCTCCAAATAAGATGGTTTTATTTCATCCATAGATATAGATATAGATATATAGAAATATCTATATATATAGAAGATATATATAGAAGATACATATATATATTTATATTTATTTATATAACTTTTGTGTAATTTTCTTTTCTTATTGTATTAGACGAGACTTCCGTATGATGATAAATAGCAGTGGTGGGAGGAGACATCCTTGTCTTCTTTCTCATATAAAGGAGAAAGCATCTACTTTCTCACCATTAACTATAAGGTTAGCTTTAGCTTTTGTGGATGGCATTTGTCAAGCTGAGAAAATTCCCTAATATTCCTAGTGTTCCTAATTCTCTGAAAACTTTTATCATGAATGGGTGTTGAATTTTGTCAAAGCCTTTCGCTACATCTTTTGATATGATCATATGATTTTTCTTCTTTAACGTGTTGATGTGGCAGTTATATTAATGGATATTCAGATATTGAATCAGCCTTACATACCTCAAATAAATCCCAACTGGTGTATAATTTGACTCATTACTATTTTGCTAAAGATTTTTGTTTTGCATCTATGGTCACGAGAGATATTTGTCTGTAATTTTTCTTCCTAGTAATGTCTTCCCTGATTTTGTAATTAAGGTGATACTGACCTTGTAGAATGAGTTAGAATATACTCCCTCTGCTTTCATTTCCTGAAAGAGATTTTAGACATTTTGTCTCCACCTTTTTTTCATTTCACTACTGGGCATACTTTTCCCTGAGCTCAAAGGTGCTGGTGAGGGATAGGGTGGAAAAGATGACTTGTAGGCATAGCTGATCCTCAAATGGGAGGATTAGCTTTACTGAGAAGTTGTCATCGTTTCTCTGTTGGTGTCATTATAGCCTATTGATAGCTAACCATTATTAAGTAATGGCTCAAGAGGCAACATGCTGGTTTTAAAGAGTCTATCTAGTTTATGAATGGAGACACAGAAAGGTCTTGATTTACAGCAGCTATATTGCATCTATAAAACAAAGAAAAAATGTTCACATACATAGTGTGGGTAATGAAATACTGATTACACATTGAGTTGGTAAGCTCTGGTCGCTCTGGTACACCACCATCAACAAATAGTCTTAAAACATAAAGAAATGTTGTGTTCAATGATGCTTGAAAACAAAGTAAAAATATATATTCTTAAATGTATTTGAACGACATTTGAAATTCAGCTACATGTTAGAATAAGGCAAACCCCCACCCTGTTTTACTTCATTTCCAGGTCTGAAATAGGAGGATTGTAATCTTACAGAATTTTTAAAAGAATCAAATATGGTAATTTATTGGTATTTTTTCATCATCTACAGTTTTAAGCATTTCAGTAGACACAAAATGAGTCAAACGCAGCTTTTGCCTTCGAATAGCATGTACTTTAGAAAATGATAGTACAGTTACAAATATCATTCTAAAACAAAGGCCAGTAAGATAAAATGCCTTAAAGGTAGTACCAACAAGAGCTGTAGGGCACAACTCAGCAAACCTGTACTTTAAAGGGCCAGATAGTAAATATTTTAGTCTTTGCAGGCTGTATAGTCTCTGCTGTAACTATTCAACCTGGCTTTTGTATCATGAAAGCAGCCATAGAAACTACGTTTAAAAATGAGCCTGGCTGTGTTCCAGTAAATATTATAAAAACAAGTGGCTGGCTGAATTTGGGTTATGGCTATAGTCTGATAGTCCCTGCTCTAGAGAGTCAAAGGAAAGAGAAAGAATATTGTGAAAAATAATTTTTAAGTTATAAAGCTCTGTTAAAATGTAAAGTTATTATTCATTAGTTTTATTGGAATACTGATACAGTGTCTAACTTGATGTTAATGAATAACTAATAGTCTCTGGCTGATAAGCCAATTTGTTGCCAGGTGAATCAAGGGAGTTTGGCTATAATAATTAAGGGTAATAAACCCACCCTCATCCCTTTCTTAGAGGAAAGGGAAGAAGAAATACATCCTTCATATTTCTTTTATCCTTTTCAAAGAGGTTTACCTTCCCAAGAGTTTAGCAAATTTTAAATACATCTTTGTCACTTCTGCCTGATGAACTTAGGGATTTAATCTAATTCCCAACTTAATATGAGAATCTGCTAGCCCCTTCCCCACCTCTGTTAATTGCACTTGAATTCTTACCCTTCTTGGTGTTAAGTCAGGAGTCAGGGGTTCTGAAAGCTCAGCCAAGGGCACCTCAATTTGGTAAGTCTCCTGATGATTATAAGTCTTTTTTTCTCTTCCTTTTCTCATTCAGGATTTAAGCTCCTTCAAGTCTGCCTTTCCTCAAAACTAAATTTCCATCTTTCTGAGTTCAGTAAGTAGGTCTTTTGTCTCTCATATTTGGAGCCAAGTAGAAGACTTTTAGCTACTTGATGGAACATTATATTGTATCATAATGAGACTGCAGGGTTTTGAATTTGAGGGGTTTGCCCACCAGAATAAAGTCTATGGCAAGCCATTCTCTACCACTTTATTCTCAAATCTGGCTCCTTGAACTCAAAACAGATCTGTTGTAACTAACAGCTTAGACATTCCGACAACTATTTTCTGAAACATGCATAACAGACATGCAAAATGAGGCAACCTATTTACCCTATTGTGGAAATCATTAGCACACAAGTGGTTTCAACTGGAGTTATGTATGTTTTTCTCTCGTAATCTGTTAACATTATTTAGTCGTTTCTGTTTCTTTAGGTCTCGTTCATTTGAAAGTATGATTATTACTGTTTCAAAATGACAAAGCTTTTCAGGGAATTCATATGTGAGCAGTAGGAAGATCTTTTATTGTTATATATTAATTACCCCTATGCAGAATTTCAGAATTCAACGAATCTTTTTATCTGGTTCTTAAAAACATCGTATTACTAAGAGTAGATGTTTCACCTCTTTAAGAAGGTCCATCTGTACACATCTTATATTTATTGGCACTCACTTTATATCATCTTCCAAGGTTTATTTTTTTTAAATCTGACTATTTAAAAATGTCTCTTAACTAACTTGGAATAAAAATCAGTAACTGTTTTCCAATTATTTGCTCAGTGATTTTTCACCAATATTTTTCATTATTTTAAGAGCTTTATTTCTGCCAGACAGGTGAAATTCTGTAATCCATACCTCATACTTGACATTCCAATTCTGCAGAGTAAATTTAATGCCTACACTCATATCAGTAACTGATTATAATCTCTTAGTGGGTAGGAAGCAGAGCTGTTTAATTTTCTATATGCAGCTCTCAGATAGCAACAAGTTCAGGGATTCACCAAACACATATATTTGCAGAATGATAAATAGTTTTTGCAGCAAAATACCCAGGAAAGTGAAAAATTATCAATTTTATCCCATCTTAAATTCAGAGAGAGAAGAAACTAATAGAAGATGCATGTGTAGTTGCCTTGGTCCTGAGGCAAAGGGAGCCTCCTTGTCTGCACAGATGATAAAAAAATAATCAGGTGGGCATCACCTTGGTATATGCACTATCCTGAAAATAAAATTTGAAATCCTGTTCACAAGGAGCATTTACTGCTCTAGCATAGGGATATTGAATTTCATAACTTGAAAAGTAGTCTCAAAAAGGCTATTAGAAGTTTTTCAAGTCTTAGCTAATGAGCTACATTTAAGTAAAGGATACTCTTGTCCTCACTTGTAAAAACTAGAAGATGCTCTGAATTATTAAACCTTTAACTGTCAGCATGTTGGCCAGTTCCTTGTGAAAGAAACATTTAAATGGATACAATGAAACAACTGAAGTATCATGACCTGCAAAAGGGACCATGAGCTGCGCTGGGAGAAATCACTGAAGGACTTTGTTTTTATAATTTAGATGATAAAGGAAGGTTTTGTATTTGGCTTTTTTTTTTTTTTTCTTCCCTGATATTCTCTGCTTGTCTCCTTTTCTTTTCCTTCCTTTCTTCTTAAAGATTTATTTGTTTATTTGAGAGAGAGAGCTAGAGAGAGCACAGAGTAGGGCAGGGGGAGGAGTGGAGGGAGAGGGAGAGAAAAACAAGGAAATTCCATGCTGAGCATGGAACCCAAAATAGGCTCAATCCCAGAACTCATGAGATCATGACCTGAGCTGAAACCAAAAGTTAAATGCTTGCCTGACTGTGCCACCCAGGTATCCAGGTCTTTTTCTTCATATGTCAATTTACCAAAAAAAAAAAAAAAAAAAAAAAGAGAGAAAGAAAAAAAAAGAATTTATACATTTTAATTTTAATTAAATACCTACAAATAACAAAAATGATGTAAAGAATAGAATTTTGTCATATAATTATCAAATTTGGAGGAGGGGAGTAGATCAGAGAAGGATTCATTATTAATTTTTGATTTTTGATGGCAGAGTGATTTTAGTCATGTCATTTGACTTTGAGAATTTTTATCCTGCATAAGAGATAGAAAATGGTTCTACTTTGTGAGAATTGTTTAGTTATTAATAAATTATCAACTTTTTACATTTTAAAAAATATTTATTAAACTTGTTACTAATAAGGATAGTGGGCTGAATTAGAATCAAATACAGCACTCAGGAAGCTTATAAGTATTATGTGTAAATTCCACTTGGTCCGTATCCTTGAAAATACTGGTATGATTAGTTCTTTTAATTTTAAATATACTCATAGGTATGTAGAAATATCTCATTATCGTTTTTAATTTGGATTTCCCTAGTGAGTAATGATGATGAGTGTTTTTCTTCATGTCCTTATTTGCAATTAATTTACTTTGGTCTGTTCTTATTATTTGCCTTTTTTTTTTTTAACTGAGTTGTTTCTTATATTGAGATTTGGGAGTGCTTTACATATTTTTTATATAAGTCCTTTATCAGAAATGTGATTTTCAAATATATTTCCCCAGTCTAAAACTTGTCTTTTCTCTCTCTTAACAATGTCTCTTGAAAGCAGAAGTCCTTAATTTTGTTGAAGTTAATTTTCTAATTTGTTTGTGTATATTATGCTTTTGTGCTATATCTAAGAAATCATTTCCTAACCCAAAGTCACAAAGATTTTTTCCTATGTTTTATTCTAGAAATTTTATAGTTTTAGGTCTTTCATATATATCTATATTCTGTTTTCTGTATTTATTTATTTGAGAGAGAGAGAGCTGATGCATGTAGGGGAGGGGCAGAAGAAGAGGGAGAGGGGGAATCTCAAGCAGACTCCCCACTGACCATGAAGCCCAACCCCAGGGCTTGATTTCATGACACTGAGATCATGACCTGAACCAAAATCGAGTCAGACACTTAACTGACTGTGCCCTGCAGATGCCCCCATAATCTCTCCTGTATTAGTTTTTGTATATGATGCAAAGTAGTAATGGATGTCTTCATGAATACCCAATTATTCTAACTCCATTTGATGGAAAGACTATCATTTTTTTCATTGAAATGCTTTGCAGCTTTTTAAAAAGTAAATTGACAATATGTGTGGTTCTGCTTTTGAACTTTCTGTTCAGTTCCATTTATCTATCTGTATTAATGGCAGTACCATTCTTTCTTGATACAGTAACTTTATAGTAATTTATAGAGTCAAGTGGTGGAACTTCTACTTTATCTTTCTCAGAATTGTTTTGGCTATTTTAGTTCTTTTGTTTTTCTGTATGAATTTTAGGAAATCTTGTCTGTATGTAAGAAAAAGGCTACTAGCAATTTTATTGGGATAGTGTTGAATCTGTAGGTCAAATTGGGGTGAATTAACATATTAACAATATTGAGTTTTCTAATTAATGAACATGGTATATCTCCGTTTATTTGGATCTACTTTAATTTTTCTCAGCAAGGTTTTGTCATTTCCAGCATACAAATCTTATAAATATTTCACTACATTTTTACTTAAGCATTTAGTATTATGAAAATATTATAAATGGTATTTTAAAATTGTCCTATCCAATTTCTTATTTATTTTGGTATGTATGAGCTTGTATTTTACAGTCTTGTTACACTCTCTTACTAGTTCCAGTGGCTCTTTCTGTAAATTCAACTGGATTTCCTGTGCAGATGGTCATAACATAGTTTACTTCTTTCTTTCCAGTCTTGATGGTTTTATTTATTTGACTTACCTTATTATGCTGACTAGAACATGTAGTAAAATGTTCAATAGAAGTGATGCGAGCAGATATTCTTGCCTTATTCCTGGTTGTAGGGTGAAATCTTTCAGTTTTTCACTTCCAAGTACATCAGCTCTAGGTTTTTAATAGATACCCTTTGATCAGGTTTTTCCTCTCTTCCTAGTTTGCTGGGAGATTTTTTTAGGAATAGATTTGGAATGTTATTAAAAGCTTTTTTTGGGGGGTGCCTGGGTGGCTCAGTGGGTAGAAACCTCTGCCTTCGGCTCAGGTCACGACCCCAGGGTCCTGGGATTAAGCCCCGCATAGGGCTCTCTGCTCAGTGGGGAGCCTGCTTTCCCCCCACCCCACTTCTCTGCCTGCCTCTCTGCCTATTTGTGATCTCTCTGTCATATAAATAAATAAAATCTTAAAAAAAAAAAAGCTTTTTTTGCATCTATTGAGATGATACGATTTATTATTTTAGTTTGTTAATGTGGTGAATTAAATTGATAGCTTTCCTTTTTTTTTTTAAAAGATTATGTATTTATTTATTTATTTGAGAGAGAGAAAGAATGAGAGAGAGAGCGCGCATGAGAGGGGGGAGTGTCGGGGGGAAGCAAACTCCCCACTGAGCAGGGAACCTGATGTGGGGCTCAATCCCAGGACTCCAGAATGATGAGCTGAGCTGAAGGCTGTCGCTTAACTAACTGAGCCACCCAGGCACCCCACAGATTGCTTTTCTAATGTGAAATCAACTTTTCATTCCTGGGCTAAATCACTATTGGTCATGGTGTATTATATTTTTATACATTATTGTATTGATTTGCTAAATTAAAAAAATAAGTTTTGCATCTATGTTTATGAGGGAAATTTTCTTGTCTTGAAATTTTTTTGTATATCTGATATAAGAATAATGCTGGCCTCATGGAATAATTGGAGAGATATCCATTCCTCTTTGATTTTCTGGGTGAGTTTGTGTGAAATTGTAGAAAAATTAATGAATTGAAAGTTCATTTTTTGCTGTCAAAAAAATTGACAGTCCTTTAGCTGGATTGACTAAAAAATAACATGATTCAGATGAGTAAAATCAGGGATAAAAGAAGGGACACCATGACCCACTTTTCAGAAATATAAATAATTGTAAGGGAATACTATAAACAACAATATACCAATAAATTAGAAAACATGGATGAAATAGACAAAATCCTGGAAATACATAAATCTCTGAAACTGACTCAAATGAAATAGAAAATCTGAAAAGACCTGTGACACAATGAATTAGTCATTTGAAAATTTCCCAGAACAGTCCAGGCCCAAATGGCTTTTTTTTTTTTTTAGTGAATTCTATGAAACATTTAAAGAATTGACACTAATTGTTTACAAACTCTTTCAAAAAAAAGAAAAAGGAGGAAATATTACCCATGTTGTTCTTTTTTTTTTTTTTTTTTTTTTTAAGATGGAGTTTATTTATTTGACACAGAGAGAGAGATCACAAGTAGGCAGGGAAGCAGGCAGAGAGAGAAAGGGAAGCAGACTCCCCGCTGAGCAAAGAGCCCGATGTGGGGCTTGATCCCAGGACCCCACGATCATGACCTGAGCCGAAGGCAGAGGCTTAATCCACTGAGCCACCCAGGTCATTCTTTTAGTCTAGTAGTTCCTTCTACAAGTAGTTCCTTCATACAAAACCAGACCACAGTATTTCAATGAAAGAAAATGATAGACCAACATTTCTTTGAATATAGAAGCAAAATTATCAACAAAACACAAGCAAATCAAGTGAGTAATATGTAGAAGATTATATGCCATGAGTAAGTGGGATTTATCCCAGGAATACAAGATTGACTTAACATCTGATAAACCATCAATGTAATACAGCATGCTATTAGAAAGAGGACTAAAACATATAATCATGTTAATAGTTGCAGAATTAAAGATTTTATAATATCCAACATTGTTGCATGATAAAAATGCTCAGCAAACTGTGAATAGAGGGAACTTCAACCAGATAAAGAGCAGATCTGAATACCCAACAGCTAACAACACAGTTAATGGTGAACGAATGAGCAGTTTTCCTCAAAGATCAGGAACTGACAGCCATGACTGATCTCATCACTTCTATTCAAATTTGTATGTCCATTGTATAGATACACTGTGTTTTATTCAACCACTCATCTGTTGATAGAAATTTGAGTTGTTTCCACTTTATGGATATTACCGTTTGTCCAAGGTTTTGGGTAGAGCTATTTTCATTTCTCTTGGGTTTGTAGCTACCAGTGTAAGTGTTGGGTCATATGGTAGCTTTATGTTGAACCGTTGAGAATCTAACAAACTGTTTTCCAAAGTGGCTAGAACTCCTTACGTTCCCACCAATAATGTATGAGGGTCCTGATTTCTCCGTAGTCTTACTCCATCGTAGTGAGTGTGAGGTGGAATCTCATAGTTTGAATTGTATTTCCCTAACAGCTAATGATGTTGGGCATCTTTTTGTGTGCTTACTGGCCAAATGTGTATCTTCTTTGGAGAAATGTTGCTGCAGATTATCTACTTTTTAAATGAAATATTTATTAATTGTTGAGTTGTAAGAGTCTTATATACTGCTATATATTTTTATATATTCTCGATCCAAATTCCTTCTCAGATACATGATTTGAAAATCTTTCTTTCCAATCTGTGAGTTGTCTTTTCGCTTTCTTAATAGTATTATTTGCAGCATGGAAGGTTTTAGCTTGTATGAAGTCCAATGTATCTATTCTTTGTTGCTTTTTTTCCTCCTATCCCTTTTGCTGTCATATCACCTAACTTAAGGTAATGAAGATTCGTGTCTGCTTTATTATGAATGTTATTCACAAATGAATTAATAACAGTTTGTGCCAAACTGTTATTTGCTGAAGTAGAGGGGATAGATAGTTTCTTTATAGAAACTAAATAGAAAGTAATTGTAAGACTCATAAGTAATTACCTTATGGAGAAAAAGAGATGAGTCAAAGAAAGGACTAAGGAAAAAGTCACATAAAATTAAATCATAGAAATATATATTAGAAATACCTCTGTAAGTTGGGTCAAATTTAATATTTACAATTAGTCATTTAAAGGTCTGACTCCTGATTTCAGCCCAGATCGTGATTTCAGGATTATGGGACTGAGCCCTGTGTCAGACTCTGTACTCAGCAGAGATTTTCTCTTTCTCTCCTGCTCATGCTCTCTCTCTCTAAAATAAATAACTAAATCTTTAAAAAATATAGACATAAAATAGAGGTAATCATATTAAGGCTATATCGTGAAAAGGAGATAATGTCTTTAATAACTTACCTTTTAAAAGTTGCTTACTCTATACAAAAAAATTTGATATATATTTTTTATCAGCTGGTTATGTGATGTGTAAAGCTCTGCTTACACACTCCAAAATATTTAGGTGGAAAAGAATGTAATAGATTCATAGCTACTGAGTAAAAGTGATTTGGCTGGTTATTTTTTCCCGAAGATTTCTTTATGGAATCAGTTGACCAAACTGACCAGTTGCTTTGCAATATAAATTAAACTAAAACCAATTAATGGGTATCAGGAATATCAACCTCAAATCAGCTGATATTTTTATTCTTGTTTTAGTCTCCCTTATGTCTTGGGGAAAGAAAAAAATAACTTAAGAATACAAAAATTTTAGCATGTTAATTTAATTCATTTTTCTGAATTCAAAAGGAATGTAGTAAATAATGACGTATAAGAGTGGAGAAGGAATGAAAATCAATTAAAGTTGTGAATAGTTAGAATCATCCCATTTGGGCTTAGTGAAAATGTTCACACATACCTAAGATAATGCCACCATTACATAATTAGAAAATCTGAAATAGAGATTTAAAAGGTAGAGGAGAAAAAAAATACAGAAAGCTATTTTGAATTTTACAATGGAATAAATTGCCATGGTACAGTGCAAACTCATCAGCATATCTAATGCTGTAAGGTTACTAATATAAATAAACATGCAGATCCGCACATACTCAGATCTGATGGCCTTCCTTCAAGATGATGGAGTGTGCTGAACTTTATGCTCACGTGTCTCCGGAATGTCACTACCTTTTAGAGCTTCAGCCAATTATCCTACTTTGGGATTTCTAAAAAACTAAGTATTTGTTTCCCTCTCTTCTTTGCCCCTAGAATTATACATGTATCTATACATATACTTATGTATTATTAATATATAATATTATTAATAATTATATGTATAGGTAATCTCCCAATTTCATGCTCTCTTGAACTTTTTCCCTAGTGACACACCAGGGAATAGAATTGGAAAAAAAAATGCAATATAAGAATGAAGTCATAACAAAAAGCCAAAGATCATTTCTGTTGGGAGAAAAACTAATTTTCTAACCTGAAGCAGGTAGAGAAATGTGATGCCCAAGCCCAGTCCATCCTCCAGGATGTTTCTTTTCCTCTTTATTTATTTGTTTATTTCAGGTGTGCAGAAGGTTTTAAAACACTTTGAGCTGGTGGCCAGTCTTTGAAAAGCAGAATGTTTCACATCAAAATCCAGATTCCTGGCATCTTTTTAAGAATTAGAAGCTCTGGAAAGAGAAACCTAAATCCCTGAAGGCACCTGTGGGCTACCCAGCTGTTGGCAGCAGGAGCACCCCTGGGTAAGGCCTGTGCCCCTCCAGCTTACTGCTGGATCTGTCTTCTCCAGTCCACTCATTTGTATTCCCTGCCCGACCCCTGTGAGCATTTGGGTTTGCATCCATGTTTTAGACCCAAATGAACTGCTATCCTCTGTTTTATAGCCAGCAATTCTCTCAGCATTCAATTAAAATAAATTACAAGCCTAGAAGCAGTCTGTTTTTCAGAAATGAAAAGAATTTTTTAATATTGCTTTCACAGTTAATATGTAATCACTGAGTAAATTAGTACAATGCTTAGAGCTTCTTTAGGATCTTGTTCAGGAAGGAATGTAAAAAAGTCATCCTTGTTTTCATATGAATTGTTGAAACACAGCCTCCATTTAACGTATTGGGTAAAATGAGAAAAGCAATATGTGTTTTTGTTGTTCCGAACAGAATGACAAAAACAGTGAGAACAGGTGTGTAAACAGCGGTAGGAAGTAATGAAAAACAAGATTGCTAAGATTACAAAGGCCAGTCGCATTTTATGATGGCCTGGGGCAATAATGGAAAAACTTTTCTCATAGTCATTGTATCTACAGGCTTCAGTATTCATTTTCCCTTACGAATTAAAAATTTTTAAGAAGCGTTGAAAGGCTTTCTCCTTTTCCACGGACACTTTGAAATCGCTTGTGCAGAGCGTGTGGTCTAATAGGGAGCAGTGATCCTGGTTGAAATGTAAAACCAAACCCAGAATCCAAACGTGCTTTTGAATGTAATAGAGTTCCGAAGAAACTGCAAGCCATAAAGTTGAAAACCTCTCTGTTTATGGAATATATCTTCTGCATTGAAGGGAAATTCTAGATCCCAGGAAAATCTTTGAAAGGTATCAAATTTAAAGACCCTAAGCTCTCCTCAGAAGCTTTACAACATCAACCTATTTCAGAGTTTTGATCTGAAATCAGGTAAACCTCTTGAGACAGAAATTTCATTGGAACAAAAAGGCAAGCAAAATGAAATGCAGGTAGCTGCTAATCGAGCACAAGTGTAATTGAAGTTCGCTGACCTTTACTCCTGAAATTCCCTGGGAGGCACGGCTATGGGCACAACCACATCGAGTGCTCTTGTTATGAGAACACACATCAGGGGGCAGGATTGCCGGGAAAAACCTACAAGTAAAACCCAGGCGAGGATCATGAGATGTCCCCCTTTGGCATTATAAACATGTACCTTTATTTCATTCATTTGTTATTTAGCTTCTAGGCTTCCAAAATTTTCTTCATTAAATCAATACCATGATAATAACATCCTTTTACATGAATGGAAACTTTAAAAGATCATGAAGAACGGACGGAAAAAACCTACCCATGACCAAGGGCACAAATGAAATGAGTAACTTGGAACTGTCAAAATAATGTCCACCTAGCTAAAATCCCAAATGACCAGTTTGATGCCTACGTATATCCACATGAACCAACGAGAGTGTTTTTTTTAAAGTTAGTATCAAATAGGAAGGTCAATTAAGGAAAGAACAGGCTTCTTTTTGGGAAAGATCATAAAAGATGACAGAGAGGGACACAGAACTCACTCAACTCCTTCTGCTTTCATCAAAGAAAAAGACCTTCAAAGTTTTGACTACATGGTGTCGGAAGGAAGAAAGCACAAAATTCACATGAACTGATGCCAGGAAGTTGCATGGTATTTCACAGCCACTAGAATTAATCATGGACAGAGATGAAAAATGAGATTGATGTCACAAGTGTGGAAATGAATATCCAAATCTCTAAAAAGCAGAAATGTAGAAACCCAGGCACATAAGTTTAGTATCAGTTGGGCAGTAAATAGGTTTCAGAAAAGTAATAAACACATAATCTACGATAAAATAGAAGAATCTCAAAGTTGGCAATATGAGTTAAAACAACCAGAGTTTCTCTTCAAGGGATCATTAGTAGGTTGATATTCCCATGAAAGAAATGCTGTAGAGTAATTGCTTTCTTCAAATAGTTTGTTGAAATCTCCATGAATTTCCCCTAAGAAACTGTGTAATTGACTGCTATCCTGTGATAGTGGTATCATAATCACACAAAGTGATCATGAGAGAAAATAGCAGGAATAAGGACTGAAAACCATATGTAATAACTCTAATGTCTATAAATTATAGCACAAAGCACAGTCAGTGAAGAAAGGGAACTTGAGATTGTTCAATAATGAAGTGACTCTGACAGCTTAGGGAAAATTGAGACTTGCTACCATTCTGTAACAGAAGTGACTCTAGCAGAAGTGGGTATGAAAGCACAAAGATTCAGGCATGTAGGAAGAAAGGCAGAGAAGCTGTGTGTTTAGAGACTTCCCTGTGGGGAGATGTGCAACCCAGAAGCCGAACGACATCTGGGAACATTTTGAGTGAGAAGAGGACCAGAAACGAAGGTACTGGTACGGCTGTGTAAGTGTGCTGAAGACAGCCAGGTCAGGGAGTGAGAGAAGGTGTTGGGACCACTGGGCCAGGCACTCAGGTGGTTATGGCGGGAGACCTTGGCTCCCTGGACAGCTGTGAAAACTGTTTAATCAGAAGTAGAGCATTCAGAAAGTCATCTTCCCCCTTTCAGAAGAAAAGAAGTGACAAGGGAAACTGTTACCCCAAATTTCATTTTTGCCAACTTGGAAAAACCATTGAGTTTTTAATTGAAACAGAAAGATCCCAGGGGAGAAGGTAGTTAGTTACTCCCAAGGGAGTAAGACTTACTCAGTGTCCAACCCTTCTAGGGAATTTTTTTTTTTTAATTATCATGAATATAGTAGAAATCCTATTTCTGCATGACCTAATTCTCTGTCAATATTAAATTTTTTTCAGAATATTTAATATTTAAGAATCAAGGAGCTCACAATAAACAAAGTTTAACACTTTGAAACAAAACACATCCTTTGTTCTACAACTGTGTGCTTAAGTCAAGATGCCTGGGAGGGAAAAGAAAACATTCTTTAAAATTCTAAAGAAAATAATACTTTTTGTTGTGCTTTGTTTTGGAAGAAATAGTGTGAGTGCAATTGTACTGATACAATATAGTAGCTGCTGTGTACCAGTAAGCCCCCAAATATCAGTGGCTTACAGAATAGAAGCTTTTTCTCACTCATATAAATTTCCTTAATAGTGATTGAGGGTGAGGTATGGAGGTATGTTGTTCAGGGAGTAGGAAGGAAGATCTGGTCCATGTAGTCATTCAGGGCCCCAGGTGGATAGAAGCTCTCTTACCTACATTGTGTGGTTTCTGAGATTGCTCTGAGCATCAAGAAAGAGAGCATGAAAAATATATGCGAGTTTTGTATGGGCTGGTCCTAGAAGTGGTATATATCCTTGTGTCAGATTCCACTGGTACGGTTTTATGGTTATACTCTGCTGACCACACAGGTGCAGGGGGGAATTTGGACTTGTAAACACTGTTTGAGCAATTAGTTCGCAGCAACAGCTCTAAAATCATAGATGGGAGCAGGAGTCTTTGATGGAAACCCAATTTTCTGCATCACAAGTACATGAAGTTATTTTGATATAGACCATTGAAAAAATCTGTTCGTGTAAAGATACTGCTTTTCTTTACTGGCACTTAGTACTATCTATTCTCTGAACGGTGGAGATCCATTGGAAAACACCGAAGGTTATTTATTTTGATGGGGGAATTGTTTTTAATGCTCTCAGGGCCACCATTAATGAACATTTAAAATATTATCTCATTGAATTATAGAATTTTAGAAGAAAACTTGAATAGAATCTAGCTCATTAGCATTTTTCTGATAGAGAATTACATGTATATTACGCAGTTAGGTTATACATTTATTATTGAGTGCAGAAATATATGAAGCTAGTCTTTTCTTGTGCCTAAATGAAACCCACATAAAAAGCGAGGCACTTAATGTGTGATGTTAACTGTTTCACGCTTCTAGACTATTAGACATATCCTCACTCTGACATTGTAAAGTGTGCAAAGGGACAATGATAATTTTGCAGCTTGTCCCATGTGCCTATGTTATTTGATTTATGTGCTGTACCTGCCTCCTATGATGCTGTCTGAATTCATAAATCTGAGTAAAAGAACAGGGACCCATAACTCAAAAAGGATGAGATGGGCTACACCCCGAGGCTGAGAATGTACTGTGGAGCTGGAGCTCTG